>NC_056737.1:1765205699-1765505699 GCF_019279795.1 Protopterus annectens
TGCAGGCATTTCTTAAGGTTCTGTGTGTCTGGATTACATTGTCAGTTCTCTGCCTTCCACTTTGGCCTACATACTGCACCAAGAGTGTTCACAATGTGCCTAGCTCCAGTTAGAGCTCATTGTAGGCTACGTGGTATGCAAATGTTTTCATATTTAGATGGCTTGATTTTCTTTGCAGAATCTTTTTCAATGTGTCACAACTCAGTCTCACTCTCTCTCTGTCTTTCCCTTGGGTGAGAGATCTCTTACACAAGCTGGGACTGGAAGAGAATATTCAAAAGTATTTTGACTCCATCACACAGGATTGTGTTCCTGTGGTGTCTACTTGACACTTCAGTTCAAAGACCTTTTAGCTACAGGACAAAATAGATCTATATCTAGATCTGTTTTTGGGGCTGTTTACTCAGACTTCAATCTCTACAAGGGAATATCTAAGGAATCTGGGTCTCACTGCATTTATGATTCTCATGTTACCCCTGATAAGACTCCACATGAGAAAGGTACAATGGTATCTTAAGCCTCTTTGGTCCCAGCACAACACCTTTTATTTTTTCAAATTCCAGTTCCGGAATTTGTCAGAAGATATTTTTTTTAGTGGAGATAGCAAATATCCCTAAATCCAGGTCTACACTTCTGCTCTACCCCATCTTCAAAGCAGCCAGTCACTAGAGAAGCTTTAGAATTTGCTTGTAGAGCAACTTCACGAGGGATAAAATTGCATGGTATTTGGTATAGCAAATACAAATGCAAGCACATAAATATAAAAGAGATGCTTGCTCTAATCAGTGCTCACAACTTTGAATCATCTTTGGTCCCCTGGGCCACTTCAAGCTGTTACAAATTCTACTGCAGTACTGCGGTTATGAGGTACATCAACAAACAAGGGGGAGCCAGGATTTACTCCCTCTGCTAGATTAGCCATGTTAGCCTGGGATATAGCTTTACAGACTAATCTCTCTCTTTAGGTATCCTACATCCCATCAGAGCAAAATTGCATAAAGGACAAGCTGAGCAGGACCAAGGCAGACCCTCATGAATGGAAACTGTATTAGGGAGCCTTCCAAGATTGAATCCGTCTGTGGGGAGTTCCTCAAGTAGACCGTTTTGTCTCCACTTTGAGCAATCAGCTGGCAAATTTCTGTTCCAGTACTCGATGTAAGAAGGCTTGGAAGACAGATACCTATTCCTTTCCTTAGACAGGAATTTTCCTGTATGACTTTCTACCCTTTCTGCTGGTATCTAGGGTACGTCTAATGATTCAGAAGGAATCTCCCAAAATCATTGCGGTCATTCCCTTCTGGCCCAGGCAACAGTTTTTCTCTACTCTTTTGGAACTGGTCTGGGGCAATAACTACAAGCCTCCTCACAGAATGGATCTGCTCACTCATGAAGAGGGGTATCTGATACACATAAACCCCAATCAACTTCATCTGTCCACCAGAATGATATGGTCTTAATTCCTTTTAGACATATGTTTGCTGAGGATGTGCAACAGGCACTAATGGAGGCAAGAAAGCCTGCAAGTGGAAAATCATATATTAGCAAATGGAAAATGTCTTCTAGATGGTGGCAACAACATAACCAGCACCTATTCAGGGGTAGTGTTTCTCTGATTTTACAATATTTGTGTGAGTTGCTATCCTATGGCTTTTCTTACTTCTCCATCAGGGTTCACTTGTCAGCCATTTCAGCATGTCTGCCCACAGATCCTCCTCTTTCAAGGCAGTTACATGTCAAAATGTTCTTGAATGGGGTTTTGCATAAGAGGCCTCCAAGTAAAAAGGTGGTCCTTCCTTGGGATCTTAATTCTGTGTTAGAGAAGTTAACTCTTACTCAGCTAATCTGGCTGACTTTGGGTTCTTATTATGGAAAACCACTTTACTCATTGCTCTGACCTCTGTAAGAAGAGTGTCTGAGTTTCAAGCTCTTATGTTGAGTTACCCCTATGTCATTTTCATTAGAGACAAGGTTACTTTGAGAACTAATCCTTCTTTTATACCCAATGTGGTATCAGAGTTTACTTTGAGCCAAACTATACATCTCCTTGTTTTCTTTCCTGATTCCAAATATAAGGAAGAAAAAAAATCTCTCTTCCTTGGATGTCAACACATAGCCCAGGCACTATCTTGACAGAACAAAATTTTTCAGATTTTTGGATCAGTTGTTCATTTCTTGTGAGGTTAAGAAAAAGGGACAGCCTGTACAAAAACAGACTATTTCCAATTGGTCGTCTCAGGCAATTACCTTTTGTTATTCTCACCACAACAAAACTATGACAAGAAAAGTCAAGGCTCAGTCCACTGGGGCAGGGGGGCTTGGCCCCTGAAGAAACGTAGTAAAAAGTGTGTTTGGTAGTTTGGTGTCATTATATGTGGAAGGGATGTTATTTTCTTGTGATTTGTAGTGTTAGATGTTATGAAATTCGATATTATGGGTTTTAGATGTTTTGAAGTAGACCCATATATATATATATATATATATATATATATATATATATATGGGTCTACTTTTAAATCCCGAAATGTCAGCAGCCCGAACTTCAAAATTCCAAGACCAGAAACACGAACAATCACAATCCCGAAATATTACAAAATTGAATCCCAAAATACCAAAAATCTGAAACCAAACTACCAAACTACCACACTACAACTATTTATTTCTCCTTCACTTTAAATATCCTAGCTATGTCCTGTCAGGGCTCAAATCCCCTTCTCTCAGTTGGTTTGAAAGCTTTGAAAGACTTGGTACTCAAATCCATCTTTAGACAGCTCAGCACGAGGACATAACCCATGTAGCTAAGACTTCTGCAGCAATGATCAGTCAAAAATCTACTGTTATGGTAAATTTTCTAATACAAACGTAAATTCTGCTTCCTGACAGAGGAACCTTAAGTGGAAGGAAAGTTTTTATTATATTTTGGCAAGGAGGGTAGCAAAAAAAATACTTGGTAACCTACTGAATTAGCTATCCTCTTTCATCAAATCTTTTAAGGAACTTAGCAGAGAAAGGGCCAAGTAAGACCTCTTTATCTGAGTTCGCATTCAGGGTTTCAGCTGTAACATCTCCTGGTAAATACTGAAAATGTAGTCATGCAAATCTTCTCATCAGTGACCAGTAGCAGCTGGTCTACAAACAGTATCAGCAGTGTCATAAGCGCATTTTAGAGATTGTCTCCTTACTTGAGATTCTGAAGATAGCAAGGAATTCAGAGATGCCTGAATCTTTGAATTAAAGATGTTAGAAATGTACTTCCTCATATTGTCAAACGAAGATAGCAGAAACTCAGATATGTGAACTTGGCAATTCATTATCAAGAAGGGTAAGGCTGAAGAAGTATAAACTTTCTTTCTAATCTGTCAAAGATTTTTTCCAGCTAGTTA
This sequence comes from Protopterus annectens, assembly GCF_019279795.1. Taxonomy (NCBI): domain Eukaryota; kingdom Metazoa; phylum Chordata; order Ceratodontiformes; family Protopteridae; genus Protopterus; species Protopterus annectens. Next base: position 1,765,209,080 of record NC_056737.1, read on the forward strand.
GAAGAAACAGGGCTAGGTGCCATAAGGAGTTTGCCAGGAGCTGTTTTTTGACAGAGAACTTAATGCAGGTTCTGACCTAGAGTTAGAAAAAAGGAATTTGTGGGTCTAGAGTACCTTATATAATTAATCAAACTTTCTGTGAGCAGGCATTTGGCAATCAGGCAAATTGCTAATTGTAAAGAAAAATATCTTCTAATGCTGGTAATACAGGAAGAACAGCTAAAGGGTGTGGAAAATCTACCCATAACAAATCATAATATATTTGATGGGATTCTAATATTTCTTTTAGTTACCACTTAAATAAGTCCCTCATTCTTCAACAGCACTAGAAAAGATTGTTCTACAGAAAGGGGATGTGACTGAAAAAGACTTTTCACAGAGTCTGATTCCTCATTCTGTGGACTGGGAACTTGAGAAACATAGTATATGTTTAATTCCTGTCACTCATACTGGGAATCAAAAACTGAAGCTGAGAAAAAAAAATATTTTTTTAATTGAGGCGAAGACTTAGTATTTAAAGACTGAAAGTGAAAGGCTCTAACTGAATCTTCAGCAATGCCCAGGCAATCCTCCAACTTTATGTGAAAATAAATATCTGGCTTTTTGATTCCTTTTTCTGGGACAGCCCCAAAACAAGATTAGCTAAAAAAATGGTTCTTTCCCACAGAATGAAGCTTCTAAGAGTGGCAAACCAATGGAACATCACACAGTCCCTTCCTCAATGTCAGCATGAATAGTTCTCCCTTACATGAAAAAAGTAGCTGAATAGCCATACAGGATGTGCCTACCTTTGGGCCCTTAGTGGCTTCCCATGGAGCAAAACCAGAGCAACTGAGAGAAATGGTGAGTGGTCCAAACAACAAAAGATGGGAAGAGAGTCATACATCAGTGGGTGAGGAGAAGCGGAAGCTGGAATCAGGACCAAAGCCTTCCAGGTAATGTTTCTGTTCTTGCAGCTCAAGGAGAGAATATTCAAGCTATATGGACCCAGGTCCATGTCCTTGCTGCAGATGTTGTCTGACAAGCAGCTAAAGAAGTCTCCTGACAGGAAATATGAAGTTCTGATGCAAAAGTTTTAGAGACAACCAACAAACACACTAGCCTTAATCTCAAGCAATTCTTTTGACAGAAGAGTAATACTTACTCACAATAAAATGGTAAATTAGAAGGGGCTATCCAAAGGGAACAAGAACTGACTGCCAAATGAAAAAGAGTCTGACAAATTATTAGTGAAGCTTAGGAAAGTTGGTGAAATAACTTGACCATAACATTAAGTTTGAGGTTACAGTTTTAAATAGCCTTCAAAAACTAAAAGTCCTCAACCTTAACCCCAAGATTTGACAGAAAAGTCTTATGTTTTCTAACAAAAAGTACTTTTTGAAAGACATTTCCCAGAGGGAACCATGACCAAAAACAATTTAAGATCTAAGATAAGACTTTTAATGACAACCACTAAAAACATTACTTCTAGTCTCTAACATACTTTTTTCTGTCAGAAAATAAAATAAAACTTTTCTCCTTGAAAGATGATGAAGTGGAAGGTACTTCACAACAGGGTACTTACCTGCCAGACCTTAGGGAAGTGTAAGCAGATCACTGATCACCAAACGCCTGGAAGAAAGAATAGGTTGATGGCGAGGAAGTTTGGAGGTTTTGGCTCCCTAATCACTGTCTTTATACTATTCTTTAGTTCATAGGTGTTTACTAGGCTAATGACCACAAGGGCATTTTTATGCCTAGCCATGCATTTGAAATCTCGGACAAGTTCTAGTACCCTTGATAAGTGTAAGTAAGGGCTTGGCAGAAGAAACATTAACAAGCAGGGGCTTGGGATATGTATCATTTATAGGTTATCTTTGTCCATTAGAGACATAGGTGCCAAACTAGGGATGACTTTTCTTACCAAGCTTACAGCAGCTGGAATAGAAGGAAGGTTTCTAGAGCACTGGAAATTAGTCAACTAGCCCAATCTTTGGCAGGATATTTCCCATAAATCTTGGGTGAGCTAATGATGGATATGTAGTTTTATAATTTTTCTGTAGGAAAGAGACATTTCACTTTACTATTAAAGTATAAAGGAATCAGTCTCTTACCTGTCTATGAATGCAGTTACAGTTGCACTCTATCATTTTAGCATACAAACTTCATGGCCATGAATGGTCACTTGCACTATAAAATAAACTGTGGAAGAAATAATGTTAGATATCAGGATTCTTAGAAACTTTTCTGATGTCTACAAGTGGACCAGTATGGGTGGCATTTGGCACTGTCACACTAAGCTTCAAGGCATTATGGGTAGTCAATATGACTCATTTCACATATGGAACTTCCACCTTTTATCTCTGTAACTTCTATACTTTAGTCAAACATACCCTTTTCTACTTTTTGGGGAAAAGATGAATGGCAGCTTACTAGGCTTTCTCTACTCCATAGCAGTAAAAGGTGAACAATACTTTGAGTGAAAGCATAGCCCCCTTTTTAAATTGTGGTTTCTTGTGTTCCCAACCAACCCCTATAGTGACAATATAGCCCTCTCTTTTTAAACTGTGGTTATCTGTGTGCTTTCAGCTCTTGTAATATTGAATTGTTGTCTATTAGTAGCTATATATTTTGAAATGTTAAACCTACAATTGAGTTTATAACGAAAATATTTACTTTATGTGAATGTTGAAATTTCTGTATTGAATTATGTCTTTTCATTTTTGTAACATTGTGACAAGCCAACTGCAAATATCATGGAACTTATCTGTAAATGTTTAATTAGCTGTATGAACTATGTCCTTTTGTAACATGTGAAATGTAACTTGCAATTATTGTAGAGCTTTTCTCCCCTGGACTCCCCTGAAAACGGGCTCTTCTTAGCCCAGTGGACTTCCCAGGTCATCAAACTTAAATAAATAAATAAATTGCCGCAAAAGATGAATGGTGCTGCAAGACTAATTGCACCCCCCCCCCCACACACACACACTTTCTTTTTTTGTGGTTACCTGTGTGCCCTGCCCAGGTCCTGTACTGCAGCCTTCAGTTTTCATCTGTTAGCTATGTATTGTGCACATCATTTTTTGTACAGTTGTTATTCTTTAAAGTAGTCAGTGTGCTGTTACATAGTAATGCTGCCTTGATTTGTTGTGTTGTTATGCAGTATTTAAAATATTCTAGAGGACAGATTCCTGCTTGAATATTGCAACCCAGTAAGCAATTGCACATTCTTATTCAGCACAGCTGGAGCCGCTTTGGCACTGTCCATTTACTTTACTGTAGTTCCTTTCCTTGTACTGGCAATTACCCACTAGTTTTTTTGGGAGAGTCTTTGTCATTAGGCATGTGACCAATGACTGTTCCATACATACAAATATGTACATTGAAATATTTCAAGAATAGGCAATAATGTTCTTCAAACCTGTCAATCTACCAGAACAGTTATTCCCATAATTGTTGTTCAAGTTATTCTTAAAAATATCTGAACTAGTGCCTGCTTTAATATAATTTGGTAGTCTATTCCATACATCAGCTGCTGTCTCAGAGTCAACTAATTCATCTATTATTCCTATATAATCTCCTACAGATTGTCTGATGATTCTCTACCACCCTTTGATAACCCCTAATATTCCCATTGGTTGTTGTCTCTAAATTCACCATATACTCAAACAAGATCTCCTCTTAAAAATCTATATGAAACATTATACAAGTTCAGATATTTTAATTTTAAATAAAAAAATTAAGCTTTCATATTCATGCATGCCTATGGTATGTTTCCACTGTACTCTTTCCAATTTACTCATCCTAGTTTTCTTATAAGGTTTCCATATTATTCCATACTCTTGATTAGGTCTAGTATAACTTACAAACAATGATTTCATTATTCCTGATTTCCTAAACTTTATAAATCTTTGATGCATTCTATCATTTTATAACTATCCAATTTGGTTGATACGATCAGAAAAACTCAAAGCTGGATGTACTCGTATGCCCAGATCCTTGAATGAATCCATAGTTTAAATAACTGTGGACTATGCTAATTATTTACCCTTCACTCTATGTCACCCATATCTCATATGTTTAGTTTTTGATGTATATATCAGCACATTATTCTCCTGTGACCAAATTGTTAATTTAGTCAGGTTCTTTTCAGACATGTCCTGTCTGTAACAGCTTTAATCTACCATGTTTACGCCATCTCCAAACAGACTATAGAACACCTCAGATGAAAAAGATAAATTTGAAACATACAACCTAAATTAGTTTGGGCCTACAACAGAACTGTGGGACACTCTGACTGTAGCCTGGAATCTCACCCGTCCAATTAATGCACAATACTTACCATTTCTTACATTTTCTTTCTTAATTTAAGCCACGGTGGTGCAGCAGTAGCATAGTTGCTTTACAACAAGAGGTTCTCCTGTTCGATTCCTGGCTGGAGCGCCTTCTGTGTGAAGTCTGCATGCCCTCCCCGTGGTCGAGTGGCGTTCGAAAGACATGCATAGAATGGGTGTGCCTTCGCTGAAGGTTGGGCATTGAGCTGACACCTCGGCACCCATAAAAAAATCTACTGCCAATCATTAGCGGACCGGAGTTCCGCTGTGGTGACCCCTAACTGGGAAAAAGCCAAAAGAAGAACAAAAACTTACCATTTCTTACTTGCAAGCAATGCAGTTATCCATTTTATTAATATTACACTAATACATATATTGATCAGTGTTTTGTGCATGACCCTATTAAAGTCTGAAGTTAATCCTATAAAAATTACATCACAACACGTTTTCATTTACTGCTGTTATTACAGTATTAAAGAACATAATATTGCAGGTAGATTTCAGTAGTTTATGGTTCTTTCTGTCTGTACTGCCGTGACTATTCTTTGCACCTTATAGTAATGCTGTGTACCCTAAGGCAGTGAAAGAGTGAAGGTAAGGGATCACCCCTCTACTCTGTGTATACCCAGACTGATTAACACTGTCTCACATGGAATGTGTATCCCTCTGTACTCTCTCTCTCTCCCCCCTGCTATCCCTCATGTTTTTTCATGTACAGTATTAGGTCACAACCCCTTCTTACATCATTACCCTTGAAATTCTTCATTATATGATGTTTACATACAAAATCACAAATGAGTTACCTTTTTTAGCTCAACATGCTCATCAAATATACCTCTTATAGAACACATTAAGGACAGAGAAATATTGTAATTTTGAATATAATTTTGTTTCTGCACATACAGATATTAGCTGATTTTTTTTTTTGTCACCTACACTTTTATTGTTATCCCATATAATGTTTCAGAAAACAGAAAACACAGACACACTCTCACATGCACACACACACACACACACACACACACACACACACACACACACACACACACACACACACACACACACACACACACACATAAGATGACCCAGGTATCAGTTAGCATACTTCTTCTCTTGCCACCTTACCTCTCAACTGCCCACATTTTTTTCAGAATGTCCAGATTTCTGCCTCATATTTTTGGACTGTTCTCATACAATTTGTGGTTTTCTGGCAAATCACCAATGACTGAAGTTGCTTAATAATGAAATACATTTGAGTTTCAGACCTCATATCCTTCAGAAAATGTAAGCTGACACAAATCCAGTTAATCTAGCAAATTTCTCAGATCATAAAAGCTATATTTAAAATCTGCCCCTACATTTGGGCCCCCATTATTTTAGGATTTGTCCAGATTTCTTGTGCTGAGAGGATGAGAGGTATACTTGCCATGCCACTCCTTTCAAAATTAACATAATTTCTCTAAACCATGCAACTCCAGTATGGTGAGTGAACACACCACCCTACACTCACACTCTCATAGCTAAAATTTCCAACAAACATACTCACTATCTCTCCTTCTCAGCTAAATTTTAGTCAACAAATAAAAATCCTTTTCGACCAGTAATGCCACTCTTACTAACTGGAGAGATCCTATTAAACCCTGGACCTCATCTGTAAATATGAATACATGTAGCGTGTTAATAATAAATGGTCCCACCTAGAAGTCATGCTACAACAATACAACAGTTCTAGCCATTACGAAATCCTATTTAAAAGAACATTCTTATGTTCCCCCTCAGATAGAAAAACTACAAGATATTTTATAATAACCACCTTGGCCATAGACACGGGGATGGTGTCATTATATTATTTAAAAAGAACTGCAATGTTTTCTCTCCCCTAAACTTTCACAGCAACTCTTAGTCTCAAGTTGGGCACTCATCCAAATTACCCTCTCTGATCACTCCAAAATATATATTGCTAACATTTATATTATTTTGCCTTCTAACTTCACAGTGTCAGAGTGCATGTTAGAAAGAATCAACACAAGACCTATACACAATAAAGTAATTATAACAGGATATCAACATTATTTACTTATGGGTACTGAAGCAAAAACTCATTGTCCTGGTTTTAGCAAAAAATCTGATATATCTGGTCAAGACAGCTATTGAACTTCATACTCGTACAAATAACCATACAGTTCTGGGCATGATGTCTGCTAACTTCCTTTTAAAATGACTCATCAAACACAATCTTCCTGTTTCCTTCAGTGATCATAGTAACAGGACAGTTTTATCTACAAAGAAATGAAATATTCCCAGACTCTCAGCCAGCTACATTTCTACAAGAGTTTTCTCCCTTTTTTATTGTTAAGATTATTGCTCTTATTGAAAGTAATCTTTTCTCTACTAAAATATCAGAAGGTTAAAGGCATATAAGGTATCCTGGTGACTCTACACATTGCCCAACTGTTGAAAAGCAACAATGCTACTTGGAAGGGCTATAAAAAGAACTCAAACAATGCACATAAATATATACATATAAAACCCTTATAAAATCAGCTGAATTGGTGCTGATAAGGCTAAATATGATTACTGGAGGAATCTACAATGGTCTAAACTATGTATTCCTAGATTATTCTGGAATGCCAGAAAAAACATTAAATAGGTTCATAGATAAGAAATGGACTAGCTGCCCTTGTGGGCCATTATAAGACTAGCCAGTTTCCCTTTTTGTGCTCAAAATAACCTATCCCATTGGTTATAGACCGGCCTTACCCATCCCATGGTCGATATTTATATATTACCCCTAATGAAAATAACTGGGATCACACCACAGATAATTTGAGGGAACCCATGCATAGCATAAAGCCTCTGTCCATTAGTAGTACAAGGAGCAGTCCTGGGGTACATTTTCTGTTTCCCATCCATAGATCTAAGTTGCACTTGAATATGGAGAGGGATGGACTTTGTTTTGTGTGGATGGGGAGTCTGTTCCTCAGCAGAGGTATCCTCTGCAAGATATACTTGCCCCTCTAAACCATTCTTTTAGTGTTGTGAAAGATGTTTAGATCCCTAGACCAAGTATGTCTGATGACACTTGATTTGCTGATGTGCAGTAAATTCATCAGTAATAGGTAGGAGGATGCTTTGTATGCCAGACACAAGTCACCTCTTCTCAGTCTGTAGGATACCAAGTATAGAAACAGGGCTTTATTCAGTCTATCTAGGACATTTTGTTTGGGCCTTGTATCCTTTTAGTAATGTATCTCTGTGGACATTCCAGTTGTTGCTTTTTGTCCGGCCAGATACATGCCAATGGAGACATTATATTCAATGACTGGCCTCATGAGGATTGAGCAAAGGGGAAGAATGACATCCCTAGATCTAGACACAATCCCTTTGTTTATAAGCTGTGCAATATAGAAGGACTTTCTATACTTCTTTAATATATAATCTTTTCCCATAAAATCTTTAACCTCAACAGAAGTACCACAAGAAACTCTTCATACTATTAAGCAAACCATAAGCTAATCCTACTCAAGCCAGCCAGATCGATTTCACCACATTTCTTTTCTCCCACCTATTGAACCAATTCATAGTTCCTTGAGTACCCTTATTTTTGTTTCAGGACTAGTACAAAGAAGGAAACTAAGGAAGAAATAAGCAATATTATGTTCTCTCCAGTTCCAACTTTCATGCAAGTAATCGTTGACTACTTAAACTTAGCTAAAATTCCCTAGCAGTTACTTGGACTCATATCTTTACTCTGTCTTAAATTACTAAATCCACCCCTAATCTATTTAAAGTAACTACTATAATCCTGCTTCCAAGTATTTTGTCCCAAAAACTGCTGAAGACTACCATCCGATAGCTATTCTGGATCTGATTTCTAAACTGCTTGAAAAAGTTACACAAACAAATTTTGTATTTCCTTACTTCCTATGTCATTTTCACATATAAGCAAAATAGCTTCAGACCCAGATGTGGTATACTCCTGCAGTGACTGTCTCAATGAATAATTCCAATTAGTCCAGAAAGATAAGGGTAAAGTTACAAGGAAAATGTTCATAGGTGTGAAAGAACATGTGAATGTGTGGACCACAACATTCTTCTAAACAAACTTAAAAAGAATATATTTTTTTTCTGACAAAGAACTACCTACTTGATAGCTCTCTTGCTATATATAATAATACCTGCATCCCAAACCCTCACTATTATGCTTATTCTCCATGGTTTGGTCCTTGGTCCTCTCTATTTCTCTCAGTTTCTCTCTATTTATTAATGATCTGCCTGTATAATTTATTCAACTTGGACATTGATTTTTAAACTGATTACATTGTTGTAACCAGAACAACTTCATCTTAAACTGCAATCACTGTCTCTGCTATGTAAATAGACAGATAACAATACATTAACATATGCACCAAAGTACCTTCTGTAATGTTATTTGTACTGGGATAAGGTTAGTGTTTGCATTACCAATGCAAAGGCTTAAATCCCGGGCTGCAGCCACTAGCAGATGTGACTGAGCAGAGATATATTGGCCTAATACTTAACTAGCCTCTATCATTTCCAGTGCATGTTGAAATATCATAGAAGGTATCCAGGCAACTCAAACTACCTTAAAAAATATTCCACTTTTTGACAAAGGAAGCTAGTCAAGCCACTGTTGTTAATGTTCAATTGCCTAGCTTAATATACTCCTTCCCAGTGATTGTGTTATATTCCGTACAAAAATTGGGTAGTCTCCAATGGACAGGAAATAAAATATTAAAAGTATTCATCTCAGTCATTACAAGGAACATCATTGACACAAATAAAAAAGAAATGTAACTAGTTCTCCCCAAAAAGAAATATACTCTTCCATACAGATTACGTTAATTTATACACTAATCAGTGATTGCAACGGTACTTTATGTAAACAATTTATACTCATCAGAAGCTGTTCCTATACACTCAGAAATACTGATGTTGTCCTGCTTGTTACAGTTCCTTACATGCTTGAAGTAGCTCAAAAGTCATTTTCCAAATTAGCAGCAGAATACTTAATCAAAATGCCACAGGACATCAGGTCCATTACCACACAGTACGATTATAGAAAATCCTTTAAAAAAGTTAGCTATCTGTCTTTATCTATCTATATATAAATCTGTGTGTGTATATGTGTGTCTGTGTGTAGTGCATGGAGCACTGTGATTGCACTCAAAAAGCATTTAACTAATATCATGGTTAATAGGTTAGTACTAAGCTAACTGCACTTGCAAGCCATTTTAAGCTTAGCCAATTATCCCTTGAGACTCAAACCCTGCACCTTGTGTTTGCAAGGCAAAGACCTTAACCATTAAGCCACCCTCCCAAAACTTATCAGCACTTAGAGGATTGTTAACCACCCACAAGGCACAGTTAACATCAAGTCTGCACCAAAAGCAGTCAACACTGACCAGAAAACAGCAGCGGCATGTCATGAAACAGTTTCATTTAACTCTGTTTTCTGACTGTTCTCTGCTACAGTATACACGGTGCTTTGGTTACAACTGCTTACCTTACACAGGGAATACGTAAAATATCAACCACTTTTCCACTGCTCTAACAGGTTCCAAAGCTGATAGAACACATCACATTTTTAACCTAATTTTTCACTAACTAGTAGTATGTGGAAAAGACAAATCTCCATCAATCCATACATCTATCCATCCATCCATCCATCCATCCATCCATCCTCAACCCCTTTTTCCCATTTTGGACATGGGGTCGGGGTGTTACTTCAGTAGTGACAATCATCTTGAGCCTAGGTTTACACTGTTGGGTGGCTAGCCCTGCCGTGGTAGTTCATCTGTAATATATATATATATATATATATATATATATATATATATATATATATATATATATATATATATATATAAATTACAAAGATGTGAATTCAAAACATACAGTATGGACCCTGGTTTCATTCTCTATCTCCTGTTAACTTATGCTATCCATTATTAATAATAATAATAATAATAATAATAATAATAATAATAATAATAATTTCTAAACAAATAAATCAAGTTGAACAAATATGAAAATGAATATGATGGTTGCTTTAATAATGTACATACAAATTATAAACTTATCCAGTTCTAATATTTTGTAATAATTCTCTGTAAATCCTTTGAGTAGATTTTTCCCTACATATGAACTGCACTACATAAAAAATATGTTTCAAAAGGCAAGAGAGAAAATCAGACTCATAGAGAAAGTAATAGTTGTATCCATCCAGATTCCAAAAGAATGATGGTATCATGGCAGAGAACCTCCATCATCCTGCAGCACTATGATGAACAATATTTTCTAGTTTGGCCCAGTGTGACATCATACTGGGATGTCCAAATAGAAGCCACTGGATGCTATGCCACAATATCCTTCCTCGAAAAGGATGTCTATGCCTTAACATAGGTAATGGGATTCAGAAACACTGTATGCTAATGAATCCCTTTATCTGTTCATACACTGTGGATCAAAAAATCTTGTGATCTAAAAGTAGCTTTAAAGTAATGGAGATGGTTTTATTCTCTAACAAACTGCAGAAGCAGGCACAATATGCACTACAAATAATTATGATCAGATCTGCAACCATAATGAAAAACTATGTGATCTCAACATGGATAGCAAGATTCACTTTCTTGGTATCCATGACTCGAACACGTAATATGCTTGTTATGACTGTTGACCTAATCAGAATCCTCTACTTTATATATGGTATGCATGAAATGCCATATTTGTTGCTTTATATTGTCATTCATGCTTATTAGCTATAACCTTATTAGAAGTTCTTATAACAAAAATATTGTTTTAGTTGAATGGCTTGTGACCTGGGTTATGCCTGAAAAGGGCCCTCAGAGTAGTGTACTTACCTAATTAACAAATATATAAATACTTAAATAAATAAGCTATGGAGCTCATAAATCTTGGTTCAAACATCTGGGTGTGGCTCTTTGATATACAGCTTTTTTGTTGAGTCATCTCTAGAATGGCCTAAGCTACACTTCTAGTTATGACTTACAGTAGCACTTTCATCCATTTATAATATATAGGATTGTGATTCGTGCATTTTATGCACCGCAATGCCAGATGTTTTCTATTTTCTCTTTACCTTTCCAGCTTTAGATGCACTGATTGGCCTGGTTGAAGGACAAGTAGAGTTTGGGTGGAATATCACCTATTATAAAAGGTTTTTGTAAACAACTTTTATTTTTTCATCATTTTTCTTGACAGATTCAAAAGGAATAATATTTGACTTTCATTTGGATTGCAGCATAAGAATAACAGTCCTGATCTTCCTGCCACGTTTTAGGCATGTGGGCCTTACTCCCACAGAACTGTTTGGAGTGTCACAGTGAGACTTAATACCTTGTGAGCATCAGTATGATGAAGAAGAAACTTTATGATGCTTTTCACTGTTCCTTTAGCAACTCCATTGGATTGGGAGGGCTTGATGTATTATATATAAAATCATAATCTGCTGGAACCCTGTGGATAAAAATTATTCACCCTTATCTATGATGCTTTGCCTGACATGCCACATCTGGTAAACATTATGTTACACTTGGTGATAATGTGCTTGCTAATTGTTGCTGGCATGTGAAGAATTTTTATATAGAGAGTAATAGTTAACTACAACAACGTAACATTTTCCTTTGAACTCATGTAAAGTGTAACAATTTTTTGGTAAAGACATTTGGAAGAATGCAATAAACTCTGTGCAGGTTTGCACAAAGCCTATATGGAGTTTACATGCTTCCACAGTGAGCAGCATTGCTAATTACATAGTCATGCTGCACACTGTGTTTAAATGTAAACAAGAGTGGTTTTGTGGCCGGCAACAGTATTGCTGGCCAGGATACAGTGTAAAGCAACACAGAGAGCAAACCTGTTTAACAATAGACACACTAGCTTAGCAGGATTGCGAGGAATGCCACAATGATTACCAAAGTTTATCATATAACAATGGATATGGTCCAAACAGATTACATCACAGTGTATACAGTGCAGAGTATTGTGGAATCCCATAAGAAGCATTCTGTAAAAAAGTTGTGTAAATGATCTGTAAGGGTACAAGGGCTATCATGTAAAATAAATAGTCAGGGGAAGTGTGTACATTCAGTTGGGACACACAGATGAATTATAGGAATGAACACAGAGAAAGAGGACAGGTGAAACATCGAAATGTACAGCAGATGAGGGTATGTAAATGGAAGACAATTGTAGCAGGAATACTAATCACATATCGATGTGGTACACTATGGACTGCACAGTGAAAATGTATATAATAACAGAGAAGGATATCTTTGTGATATAAGCACACCATCCTGACATTGTGACATCTGCTGGAGGTGTTAGGACGACACTGCTATACTTGTATGTGACATTATGATCAATACAGGCTAGCTGACTGGTGTGCATGGCATACATACATACATACATATATCTATATATATATATATATATATATATATATATATATATATATATATATCAGAAAAAATCCCAAGGTATGGAGACAGGCACACTATTAAAGATTCCACAAGTCTGTTTATTACTCCAATTCCACAAAAATGTACTGTGTAAGCGCTTTCGTAAAAAAATTACTTCCTCAGACACATCATAACACTTAATAAAAGACTCAGTTTTTATACCATACCTAATCAACACAAACCAGTTTCCCTCAAAAATATTTAAAGGTACATAGCTATTTAAAACCATTGTTCATTCATATAATGAATTAAATTAGCGTTTACACAGTACATTTTTGTGGAATTGGAATACTAAACAGACTTGTGGAATCTTTAATAGTGTGCCTGTCTCCATACCTTGGGATTTTTTCTGATTTATATCTTTGGATTTTGCTCACTTTCGTTTGGGACTTTTTTTGCTTTTATATTGATAGTGAGCATGGCAGAAGGCACTATGATGAACTCTGCTCCTACTACAGGGGAACATATGAAACAAGATCACCACTCTAAATATACCATGATGAGTTTCATGTTTGAACAAAACAATCTTTTGTTGGTTGATAATCTGCCAACAGTTACTGAGAGTAATCTACAAATGGATACCAATACAGAAGTTAATATTCAGAGACTTACGAGAGAAATAGATAACAACTTGTTCAAATACAAAAGGCTTCAGTGCCAGCGGTTTAATTTTGAAGCTTGTCTTCAAATGAACGTGATACCCAGAGGTCTTAGGGTATTAAATATGCTGAACTACGAGGAGATATATCCACAACTTCTTGACAAATGGCAGAATATTAACTTGGAAATGAGCAGATCTTATATGAGACTGCTGACAGACTATTTTTCTCCGATCGAGAGAGAACTCAAGATTAATGTGGAATAGCAGAATGAGCAACTTCGCTCACTCATTGGGGATGAATTAAATGATCTATACACCAGTGAACTCATTGAGAAGATATTAATCAATGAGAACCAGTTGTTAAATTTGAAGAAAAAGAAATTGGCTAGGGATATGCATGATTTTTCAAATAAACAAGTGTTTCTGTGGCCGAAAGGCAATCCTGCAGTAAGAGCAACCACTAACAACAACTCTACCAATATGGTGTCATCTGACTCTGGACCAGTGACAGGAGCCTCCAGCAATGAAGAGCCTATCATCACAAGGGAAGCATCCACCCATGAAGTAGCCTTAGTATGTAAAACAACAGCTTTAACTACTTCAACAACACCAGTACTTCCAGAGGATTCCACCTTGGTTGATGACACGGCTAACCAGCAACCTGATGGAAACAAAGAACCGGTAGTGAGACAGAAGGTCCTACCATTGATTAGAGAGTGTGTTAATCCTAACCTCCCTCTCCCTTTTTGAAAAAAATGAAAGGAAGTTCTAGACCGTGAACCCTATGGAGAAATGGGGAGGGTAGCGCAGAAGTGGAAAAACCCACCGTTCCACACACAAAACCACACATTAAAGAAGATGTTGGCTCAAGGAGGACTGAATTAGTGTGGAATATTTCAAACAGTACACTAATAGCAGCTGAAAAGGTTTGACTTTTATTCCCTCTTCCTAAATTGAGATAAGTGATTTGCTAATTGAATTATGACTCTTTGAACGCAATGTAGCATTGAAACTTTTATTTACTGATAATGACACTTCTATGAACGTTAGAACTTTTAAGAAACCTAGTACAATGGCACCTAAGCTACCAGAACATTTAGATGTGTTTATTAAAAGTTGTGAGAAGGACTTATACATGTTAAGGAGCAATGATAACATACAGTATGAAAGTAATTTATCAGATAGTGAAAAGCAGTCACTCTATGATTTACGCAATAACAGTGATATAGTCATACGTCTTTCAGACAAAAAAAGACCAGTAGTAGTTTTAGACTCTGAGTACTATAATATTGAAATGCTGTTGATGTTAGAGGATGTTCATACTTATCAAATTGTCTCTTTGGACATTGCTTATGACATGCATGTATGAAAGTATTAACAGGACTCTGCAGGAGAGTATGCAAATGGGTGTTCTTAATAAAGATCTGTTTAATTTTTTTCATGTTGAGAAACCTTAATATCCCTAATACACGGGCTACCCAAAATCCATAAAAAACCCACATGTCTGAAATTCAGACCGATAGTGGCAGGAGCAGGCTGGCTTATTGAACCAATTTCTATTTATATAGATAAACAGTTGAAAGTGGTGTTAAATGAGTGCCCTACTATACTTAGAGATACTCAACATTTTCTTAATGACTTACATGAAATATGTGGAGGTTCAGAGGGAAAGATGTTTGACTGGTTAGTGACTTTGGATGTCATGTCTCTTTTTACATGTATATCAAATTCCAATGGACTAGAAATGGTGAAAGCATCCCTTATGAGACATGGAAAGTATCAGAACTGTCAAATAGATTTTTTGTGGATGTTGTTGGAAATAGTTTTAGAGCACAACATCTTTCTCTTCAATAACAAGCATTACAGGCAAATAGCTGGAGTAGCGATGGGGCACTAGTTGTCCTAATTCTTATGCAAACCTGGTAATGGATGAGTGGGAACACCATCATATACACTCAAAAGTGAATACACAGATCAGGATATACAGATGCTTTGTGGATGATCTGTTTATTGGGTGGAAGGGTAGTGAAGAAGCATTGGATGAATTATGTAGAGAATTAAACAACACTAATAATTTTCTACAATTTACTACCAAGAAGTTGAGGTTAGAAATAAACTTCTTGGATGTAGTAGTGCAACAAAGCAGTGCAGGTACTGAAACCAGGATGTATAGAAAAGAAAGCTATCAACCCTTTTATTTACATAGGGATAGCATGCACCCACCCAGTATTTTCTCAAATATGATAAAGGGACAAGGGCTCAGATCATCACACCTCACTATTAGCAATGATGAATTCTTTGTTACTCTGGTAAATTTGAAGAAGGAATTCCAAAGAAGAGGGTACACTGAAAGCCAAATAAATTCAGTATACGAACAGATTAAGGCTGAGAGGCATGGAAGAGCCAAGCCATATTTCTCAACGAAAGTAGTTGTTATAGATAAAGATGATGCCACAGACATAAGAATCCCCCTAGTTATTTCATATACTCAGGAAATAGGCAGTGTGAAAAGCATTATAAACAAGAATTGCCACATTTTACTAGTTGATGAGCAAACTGAAAGGTGGGTAGGGCAGAAGCTTAAATTCACGTTTAAAAACAGGAAAAGCCTTAAACAGCAACTGTGTTATCAGAGGTCTAATGTAATCACCCATGAATTGGAAAGAGGCACAAGGAAGTGTGGCAAGTGCAATTATTGCAAATATATTGATACATCTAGGTCTTTTAGGCACTCCAAAACCAGATATTTATGGGAGATTAGAGCTAAAGATTATTTACAATATTAAAGACTTAGTTTATTTAGCCTCCTGTGTTAAGTATTATAAATTTTATGTTGGCAAAATCAACCGCCATCTCAAAACCAGGATTAGAGACCATCTATATTGCACAAAAAGGGGAGAAGAATATAGTGCATTGGCTAAACATACTATATCTATGGGGAATGAACACAAGTTCTTATTCCAAGTACTTCATGTACAATATGCCAATGAAAGTGATTTAGTAAATGACACAGAACTAACAGAACTGAAATGGATTTTAGGCTCGGAGCCCATAGAGGGTATGGGCTGAATGATACATTATCTCTCTTACCTGTATTAAGAAAAAAGAATATTAAGAAATGAGTTTTTATAGCATAGATTTTATGAAAACTTTTTATAATTATGTTTTAATATTTTATTGAACTTGTATTTTATGTTAAATTGATTCATTATATGAATGAGCAATGGTTTTAAATAGGTATGTACCTTTAAATATTTTGGAGGGAAACTGGCTTGTGTTGATTAGGTATGGTATAAAAACTGAGTCTTTTATTAAGTGTTATGATGTGTCTAAGGAAGTAATTTTTTACAAAAGCGCTTACACAGTACATTTTTGTGGAATTTGAATAATAAACAGACTTGTGGAATCTTTAATAGTGTGCCAGTCTCCATACCTTGGGATTTTTTCTGATTTATATCTTTGGATTTTGCTCACTTTGGTTTGGGACTTTTTTTGCTTATACACACACATATGTGTATATATATATATATATATATATATATATATATATATATATATATATATATATATATATATATATATATATATATACATGGCAAAATCCAGACTGTTACGAATGTAACCCATAAATGTTGTCAAACAGCTATGTATGTAGTGTGTGGACTACCAGAACAGGCATCAAACATGCATCTGGTATAACACCTTGATGGGAGTTTTGCATCATCAGACAGTAATGTTTATGCAACAAAAAGAATACCTAGGTTTGGCCAATAAGATGTGTGAGAGCTCACTGTTATCAGGTTGGTACACTTCAGTTACACATCACTGGAAGATGTGTAGGGAGGTACATGAAGGATGCATTGTACTTAGTTATTGGTGTGATGAGGGTTGTGAACTATGGAGTTATTATGGCCTTTGATGTGGATGCCTTGAACATACTCAATAGTTGTGTTACATACAAGGGAGTAGTCACCGCTGTGGCCACATGCTGGTGTACATTCCACATACCATCTACCCCAGGACACAGGTCAAATACCATTTGGTTTGCTTATAGGGGTGTGATGTCTACATTACCATTGGTCTGTGCATTTGTGTTCATAATGTAACAGACCACCCCATGCTTTTGTTTCATCTCGTGTTGTCAAGGCTGTGGCAGCAGTCTTTGGTGTGTGTTGATACTGTCTGAATTACACTAATATCACAGTTGGAGCCAAAGATTGTCCACAATCTGTAGTCCTCCAGACAGCTGTTTGGACACAGGATGTGTATGTCATTCTTGACATCTGTGACTTAAAAAATGGACAGGAAAGGACCTAGTACACAGCCATGATGTAAGGACCTGATCATTGGAATTGAGATATAGGTCACTTCACACATTTCAACATATTTAGATTCCATGTATGTGATCCAGTGCCCTACCCACTTGATGATATAGATGTTTATGGTCACATCAAACAGTGTTGAGTGAATACCTCAGTGTGGATTTGTGTCAAATGCCTTGACCTGGTCATGTTCCACAGGATGATAGTGTTGTCATCATGTATGCCCTCAATGACCTCTTTGAGGACATCTAACAGATGTAACAGACATGAATGTAGCATTGTCTTGTGCAGAGCTGAGATACTACTAGTGTCCATTTAGAAAAGAGCCATATTTACATGTTGGTTTATGTCACAGATGAGGAGATTCAGGATGTGTCTATACATCCATTAATAAGGTGCTGTCCCCCCCACTCAGATGGATGCATGGTGATGTACACCATTCTACTGTTACATATTCCATCTGGAGGGTCTGTTGAAGTGTGTATCCAACCGTGTCAGGTAGGTGTATGTTCTGAGTCATGCTATAGGTGATCTGTGATGTTGTCACAGCCCATTGATTCTATGTGATAGACATGGATGAAGGTAAGACAGTGCACACTCCCTATCTTGATCTGGCCTAGGTTTGGACATAATCCCCCATTCAGGTATCATTAAGAAACCCCGCCAGCTGGAGATTAACCCTTATGTCACTAGATGGTTAACCAATTGGCTCACTGACAGAACACATACTGTGAAAGTTGATGAATCAACCACTATCATCAGTGGCATACCCCAAGGATCTGTGTTGGGCCCTTTACTGTTTGAAATCTATTTTCAGCTGTCCGGGCTAAAGTATATGATCTTTGGCTTACCAAGTTTGCTGATTGCTGCATACTGAGGCAATTTTTGAGTGCACCGATGATGTTAACATATTACAGGAGGGGCTAACATGGAAAAAAGATCACTACCAAAGCCACATAGTCTACAAATAAATGATAAAATGTGTCATTATGTTTGCCTTCTGCACAAATGCAGCACTGACAACCCCCCATGCTCTAACCCAGTGGTGCAAGACCTGTGAACACATGCAGATAGCAATCTAAACTTCGACCACCAAGTCTCCACAGTGGTATGGAAAGGGTACATTGTGCACTACATAAGTCAAGCCATAGTATCCAAATCTGAGGATGTTATAACAGCACTGCACTTGACCTTCATCAGAATACTAATATAGTACAGTTCTCTCTTTTCCATGTATCTCACCAGTCACCTGCAGCAGCTGGAGAGACCCCAGGCATTTCTCAGCCAAAAAATACAAGGGCTACAAACAATCCCATGATGTATGTGAATAGATTGAAAGCTGTGTCACTGTAATCTGTATCGTATATGATGAGGTGACTTGTGCATGAACTACATGTCAGTTTCTGACCCTGCCCTGATGACATTAGCAGAATCTGGTGAGAGTAAGATGGTAAAAGCAGTGTCCCACATACTGGTATAAATGCTCTCTCTAATGTCAAGCAAGAGCATAAACACAGACACACACACACACACACACACACACACACACACACACACACACACACACACACACACACACACACACACACACACACACACACACACACACACACAAACCAGTTAGTCTGAACAGAACCCCCTACCTATCTAAGTACTTTGACTAGAAAACTCTGCATTTAAGGCAAATGCCACAGCTCAAGTCTGACTTGTAGAGTGTCAGACAACAGCTTATAGTTGATGACATCAGCAGTGTCTGGTGAGGAGAATATGATAATAGCAGTGTGCCATATGCTGGTGCAAAATGCTCTCTCTGATGTCAAGAAAGTGAACAAACAGACACACACACACACACACACACACACACACACACACACACACACTCACACACCCACATACACACACATACATGCACACACACACCAGCTGACTGCAGTGAGGTTAGATACCTTACCTAAGTACACAGACTAGAGAACTCAGTATTTTATGCAAGTTTCACTGCACCAGTCTGACTTTTAGAAGGATGCAAGTCAAATTATAGTGGATGACATCAGCAGTGGGTGCTGTAGAGAAGATGTTGGGAGGTCTACATGCAGTGATTGTATAGGCATGTGCAAGTGTCAAAATACTGGTACTCCATGGGATTGGAGTGGTGACTCCAGGATACACAATTATGTTCTTATGACTAGTCAGACAGACAGACAAACACATACACATACCAGTTGACTGCAGTGAGATTAGAACCCCTACCTAAATACACAGACTAAAGAACTCAGTATTTTATGCATGTGCCACAGCACAAGCTTGACCTTCACAAGGCTGCAGGACAACTTATAGTGAATGACATCAGCAGTGAATGTTGAAGAGAATATGTTGGGAGATCAGCATGAAATGGATAGCTAGCCATGCCCAACTGTTAAGATATTAAAGTTCTGCATGCTACCAGATTGATGTGTGTACAATGTGTAGTATTTCATGGTTGTGTTTTCAATGTGCAGGTATACTTTAAGAGACAGCTTTTCAAACTTATATGTAAACAGGTGTCCACATTACTACAAGTATTTAAAAATCTTAATATGTATTGCAATTCTAAAGATCTGCATGGTATATAAGACAATATTAATTATTTATTTATGTAGTGTAGTTGCTATATTTGTGAACAAGCACTGAGAGACCAAGGTTGTAGTGCATGGGGGAGGTAACAGATGGCTGCATTGTAAATATATATCTTTTTTCTTAGATAGTGCATTCCTTTTGTTTGTTTCCACAAATAGTTTCATGTCATAAACACTAGATATACAGTAAACAGAAGTAATACATGATATTGTCCACTTTGCATAGTGCACTACCAAGGAGTGGGATTGCGAGATGGTTGACATGGTATTTGCAAATGCAAGATACACATTTCTACTGCTTTCCCTATTTGCACATAGTTAATCAGTGTACAAGCACAAGCCTCATTGCTAAAATCTGAGAGTTATCAGTATTGAGGGTATGAAACACACTTGTTGCTTAGCTGACTCTGTGGCAGCAGGAACAAATGCACTGACACTTTTCTTTTTGAGCCCAGATGATATAGGTTTCAAATCCAGGTGTATGTAATACTTTTAAATAAGTAGCAATAATGCAATGAAATTATTCTTTATACTAAATTCACCATGTGTTACTGTGTGTGTTGACATAGCACAGCATGTTTAAGTGGCATTGTGCAGAGGTGACCATACCACAGAAGAACAGTTCACCATCGTTTGACATTGGTGCATGATGCCAGTTTGACTGTACTGTCATTAATACTCTGAGTAAAATATTGGATTTTTAGCTCAGCTTACAAAACCTGCATTTGTCCTGCTCTACTTCAATAAATACACAACAATGAATGACATTTGGCAACCTTTATTAAACTTCCATAAACATGATTGTTAACCATAAATTTCAATCATAAATTTCAACCAAAAACATGACACAGGTGATAATAATATGCATGAAAGAAAACATAAAATAACCATAAGGGCAGCGTAATCAACTCACCCTTGATAAGAAGTGTCCCCCACTTGCTCACTTATCTTTGCACTAACAAGGCAGCATTACCCCACTCACCTTCAATTTATTGAATTATTCCACCATCCAAATAAGCAGCTCAGTTTGCTTATTAGCTTATCCAACAGAGCAACCACTCGCTCTCCTTCCCAACTTACTGAAATGCACATCCAACACCAGAGGGGGAACAGAAGAGGGTAAACCTGCCCCTCTTCTCCACCCTCCACCTTCCCAAACTGAAATAACCACAAACCCACTAATAAAAAGGGGGAGGGAGGGAGGGTAGCAAGTTCACACCAAAAATTTGACTCCTACCTAAGTTACACTTGACAAAACCCTCTAAGCCCCTCCTTACCCGTACCTCATTTCCTCCTAAACATCCCTCCACCCCAATTATCCCTATCCTCCCCTTATTCTCTTAATTCCTGCTAACCTATGTATCTAGCCCCACTTGAAGATGTCCCAGGACAAAAGGGTCTGTTCCAAACCTCATTTGTCCTGTTCCACTTCAATAAACACACAACACTAAATGACATTTGATGACCTTTATTAAACTTCCATAAACATGATAGTTAACCATAAATTTTAATCATAAATTTCAGCCAAAAACATGACACAGGTGATAATAACATCCATGAAAGAAAACATAAAATAACCATAAGGGCAGCGTAACCAACTCACCCTTGATAAGCAGCATCCCCCACTTTCTCACTTATCTTTGCACTAATAAGGCAGTGTTACCCCGATCACTTTTAATTTATTGAATTACTCCACCATCGAAATAAGCAGCTCAGCTTGCTTATTAACATATCCAACAGAGCAACAACTCGCTCTCCTTCCCAACTTATTGAAATGCACATCCAACACCAGAGGGGGAACAGAAGAGGGCAAGCCTGCCTCTCTTCTCTGCCCACCAGCCTGACCAGGCTGTTCTCCCTCTCTCTGACCAAACTTCTAACACCCAAACCACTATTAAGGCCTTAAGCCAAACATCATTCGGTGTACCTCATCCACCCTAACCAAACTGGATCCATGTCATCTTTCCTAAAACCCTGTACATAACCAACAAATCTAGCCAGTCACCTAATAGCTGAAAGCAAACCTCATCCACCCTAACCAAACTGGATCCATGTCATCCTTCCTAAAACCCTGTACATAACCAACGAATCTAGCCAGTCACCTAACAGCTGAAAGCAAACCCGTGATCCCTCTCCTATGCAACAGTAACAAACCATAACCTCATAATCTAGCAAACCACTGCACAAAAGCTAAATAATCCTTCCCCGACAGCAAATGGAGTCATTGCAATTATTCCCAGGGCATTACCAACCAAATGGACAAGTCAAGCCCTAAACCTTCTGCCCCTTAAAACCACGCAAAGGCAATTGTATGCCATCATGCCATGTAGCAACCCTCATTTTACCTCATGACTATAATACACAAATGAAGTCTCTGCACTTGAAAGCAGCCGAAGGCAACTACATACCCTCACATCAGATGGCAGCCCAATTTAACTGCTCCATGAATATAACCACCACATGAGTTCTCCGATCAAAAATTATAAATTGCACCATCATATCTAACAGTAGCCCTGATTAACTGCCCAAGGTACCTACTAATATTCAAATGACACCTCCATCAGATCAATATAGTAGTAATCCGCATCACCAACTTCAGGCCACACTGCAACCCCCCCCCCCCCACAAATGGGTCTACTAATGATAAAATGAAATTAATTTATATAATGGATCAATGCTCAAAATTAAAAAAAAGTTAACATAACCTTAACACTCCTGCCACTGTAATGGTCAACAGAAATCCTCCTTACCCAAGAAAAATGCCACACATTGTTCACATGTCCAAAGAATCAGCTCGAAATCCATCACACCAATCTCATATCCCAACAACCACAACATAATTTGACCCAACTCACAACACCCCCACCCTATGATTTCCTGCAACACATCTAATCCCTATAACCTAACCCTCCAATAACTGCACCAAAAACCTATCCCACTGCCATACCAGCCAAGTGAAAATGAACCCTACTCCCCCCAAGTGCACCCATTAAACTATGATGGCTGACAGATTGAAACCGATGTCACAGTCTCACATCTATCCATCAAACATCCTATCCAGGTCATAACAACCCACCCATTCCTACCTCCCCATAACTTCAGGAACATGACCTCCCTTATAAGAAGGAGCTAAACCTACAAACTGACACCCACACCCCTTGATTCAATAAAAGTCCCTAAGGAAATCCCATCTATTACCCACCTAATAAATTGAAGCTGTTGGAAATACCCATCATACCTTCCTCATCTATTGCCTGTACCTCCATGTCTACCCACCCACTGAGCATGTATAAACCACCTGCTGCCTACCAACATAAACCCCTCCCCTTGTAACTAAATGATACTGACAAAGAAAAAAAAACATATTCTACTGCAACAAGCCTCCATGCTCAACGTGAACTCTACCCCAAGAGAAATTAACACCCCCAAGATCCTCTAACCTAAAAAGAACTAAACCTTATTCATTAGGAGAAAACCCCATTTGAGTACATGCCCCAAATTCCCCATAATTAAACCTTAACACTGGTCTCCCGGCATATATCCTCCTTACCAGTCCCCGCAACACTTACATGCCGCACCCACTCATGCCAAAATGATGAGGTAAAACTGTATCAGCACCTGCGAGCACAATCCACGCAGATCTATGCATCACAACAAATCACTGCAGCATCCATCACCTGATACGACCACATCTTTCACACCATCAGCTGATACAACCTCTGCACTGAACCATCTGTGACCGCAATGGTGTAAGACTCCTACTGTTAAAAGACCCCTCATGGTACTGCCATCTGGTAGGTGGTTTGGTCTACTGACTGTTTTCATACATAACCTAAACTCAGCAGAGCAAGAGAGACATATCAAATACAGTAATAACAAGTACAGAGATGAAATCCTGTTAATCAGAAAAATGAAACCTACAATAAAAAAAACACATTATGGTATACAGAGATGTATTGGGTAGTATCAAAACAATACCCCTTCAGCTACATTTCTGATAATGAGAATACAATAAGTACAGTACAGCACTTGCTACTTAAAGGTAGAAAATAAATAAAGAGTATGGGGCTATAGTTATATCAAAGTAACAATATAAAAACAGAGGGTGCATATAATGAATGAGGGCCATTCCTATTGTCATCCCCCCCTCTGTTTAACCAACCCTGTGTTGCCAAAATATACACAAAAAAAAAAAAAACTAATGACACTCACTGCACCTTCACTAAAACAGGCTCAGCAGAAATCAAACCAGTACTGATGTAATGTACTACCTGATAGTAGCTTGAACCATAAACCCTACATAAGCGTATGCAAACAATAACAATTTACTACTAGATGCAGAAACTAAATCTATACTGTTGATTGATAGTTTATTAATTTGAGAAGCATGGACTGCAACGTTTTCATTCCCTTCAGCTTTTTTTTTTTTTTTTTTTTTTTTATATATATACCCCCCCCCCCCCCAACGGCCAGCTCTACTCTATGCCTGTGTGGAAGTGAATGACACTCTCAAATGCTTCATAGCCCGCAAAAATCCTTGAAGCCATAAGAGGTGAACACATCAGAAAGGCCTGCACTCCACATGGTGTGATCACCGAAGACCAAAATGACTGCTTCATACAAACCTACCCCCTCACCAGTCCAAACTTATCATCTAAAGATCTTCCTCTGTTTCCCCACACACAGACAGATGCTCTGCAGCCTTACAGCAGGGAACTCCAGCCACCGCCGAATGATGTACAATGACTTTGCTAACTAAAAACTAAATTTCTTTCTTTTGAAATGTGTATAACATATTCTAAGTGCATAGGTTCACCTATGTACATTTACATACCTGTAAATACATGCTCTCATTTAAGCAGACTACTTGCTTAAAATATCCTAAAACTTGCACTCCATTATCTAAAAATAAAGGCAAAATCCAAAGATAGTATTATATTCCACACTGACAGAATACGCAAACTGCAGAACCAACCCCAAGGTAACTTCAGCATTCAGAATTCGGTCATTTTCTCAAGAACAGACTACTATAAAATGCAAAATCTGATCAACTGACAGGTAAAGTGGTTTTCGCCTCACCGCCCATACGCTGAGGGCAACTTCCACTCGCAGGCCCCCCACAACCCGCAAAACTCAGTCTCCAAACCAAGAAACAACTCTACTGTGTGTGTTGGCATAGCACAGCATGTTTAAGGGGCATTGTGCAGAGATAACCATACCACAGAAGAACTGTTCAACATTGTTTGACATTGGTGCGTTATGCCAGATTGACTGTACTGCCATTAATACTCTGAGTAAAATATTGGATTTTGGGGCTTACAGAACCTGCATTTGTCTCTATTTAAATTCAAACCTGAGTTTTAGTTCTTTGGAAAACTGTCTCCAGTATTTTGTCATGTGTCTGTTTAATAGAACTAAACTCTAGCACATCATCAGCAACAAGAACAACACCTTTATGACCTTTCAGCAAGTTTCTTGTTTCTCATTTTATGTTGAAATATTTCTATTGCCGAAGTTATTCACAACCACATTCTGTTTAATAAAATCTGCAGAATGGAATAATAAATGTTATCTTTTGACTATGGATCTCTGCTGATTGCTGTGAAAAGCCATTCAGAATGTCTGTAGAGAGCATTATAATTGAAACCAGCTTTGGTGTAATACCCTCAGGGATATGTAGCATGGACCCTCCCCTCGGCATTGTATCATCTAACCCTTTTAAATCAAAACATATTCTCATATTGCCATTCTTTTTGATAAGTAGTGCCATTGACACAGACCATTCAGTAGGTTCAGTTACACTTTCATAGGAACATACAACAGTACTGGGTAAGTGATCATAGTGACCATAAGATGCTTAGCTGTATGCAACTTTAAGTAGACACAAATCATAGTTCTTGTCACCCTTTACAAGCACTTAATAGTGCCATACCTCAAACTAAACAGGACTGCACATGACAACCCTGATGTAAAATTTGTTTCTATCCATCCAGCCACCAAGACTAGTCTTAAAAACAAACATTTAATGTCTGTCTCAACTTTTTGAGCATTAGAAATGGTACCCTTCTGGGTATGGTTAAGTCATATGGGACAGTGTCTGGCTTCAACATTGATTTTACTGGTTTACAGTTTACCACCCCAACTTCTCCAAACACATCCAAGTTGGTGTTACTTACTTTGATAATCAGCCCCAAGCTGCATACCCGAGTTCTGCTGAGCAGGTTACTCATACAGACCATCTGGCACATAGATGTAACCTTCACACGTATGCCTCTTCCACTCCAGAATTGTTACAAATCTTCCTATACAGATGAGTATGCCTGCAGGATTAGTTATTTCTATATATGTTTTAAGCAGCTGCATATAATGCTATAGCAACATCATCTCCTGTATCTACTATGAAGCTTATCTGAGCTCCATGTATTACGATGTGCCAATCTGATTGAGTGTATGGCATGGCAGTCACTGAACCCAGGAAAAGTACTTTCTGAACACCTTGCAGAGTTTTATTCTCAGTGGCTACTTATTTTATTAGCTTAATTTTACAGGGAGCAGCAAAATGTCTCATATTGCTGCCTAGCTGTGTGGTGTAGAGGGATGGATCCCTGAATGTGGTCCAAGTGATGGAGGTTCAACTGGCAAACTCAGCACTGGAGGAGCCAGGCAGCAGACGGAAAAGAATGAAGGGACATGAGCTGGTCCCATCTCCATAGGGAGAATGAAAGGGTG
Source organism: Protopterus annectens (assembly GCF_019279795.1). NCBI lineage: Eukaryota > Metazoa > Chordata > Ceratodontiformes > Protopteridae > Protopterus > Protopterus annectens. Next base: position 1,765,236,161 of record NC_056737.1, read on the forward strand.
TGGGTGTTTGGTGAGCTCTCGGGGCTGTTATTCCTCTAGTGGAAATCAGTTAAACCAGTGCTCATGCTGAAAGATGAGAGGGCAGGACTGCTTCTTGGTAATGCCCTTTGCAGAAGTGAGGGTGACCTATGCTGTTAACCCATTGCATTCCCCCTTCCTTTATAAACAGGGAATGCACAGATGTAGGTCATACAGAAAAAAAACTCAAACCACTCCTACTGGCTGCCTAAATGATGATGCATCTCAGTAAACCCACACTCTGCTGATGATGAACTAATGGGACAATTAGCAGAGAGTGGGACTGACTGCTAGCAGTCAACGAAGACAAAAAAATCTAAAAAAAATGTTCCATCTTTTTACATTTCATATAGGTTTTACCATGGGAAGCACTTTGACCTACTATGTGAATGATTACATGCCCTCTCATTCCTTCTACTTGTCAAGCACATGCTTACTTTGCCAACAATCTTGCTTTGTTTCTGCATTTGTCAATGACTTTGTGTTTTGCAGTACATACACATAATTTGCTATATTATTGGGACACTTCAGTATCAGACAGCTCAATCAGTATTCTATCTCCTACTTTTCATATTTTTTTGTTTAAACCCATGATAGTTACACAGCTCATATAAGCACCTGATTCTACTGTCTCCCCTTTACCTGGAACACATCTGCAAAAGCATATCATTACAAGTCTAACATTTTCTTTAGGTACAACAGGATCAGTGTGATCACTGAATTTACTTATTAGTGATGCGACTCAGGGGCAGTGGTTAGCATTGTCGCCTCACAGCAAGAGGATCTCCAGTTCGATTCTCGGCTGGAGTGTCTTCTGTGTGGAGTCTGCATATCCTCCTTGCGACTGACTGAAATTTAAAAGACATGCAGGTAAGTGCATGCATGTGTGGGTGTGCCTTCTCTGAAGGTTAGGGATTGGGCTGGCAACTCAACACAGTAAAAATCACTGGCAATCATAAGTGGACTGGAAATCCACTGTGGTGACCCCTGACCGGGAAAAGCCGAAAGACTTTGAGTGATGTGACTCAAGTATAACAGTCTGAACTCCAGAAAATGAAAGTGATCTCTATGTGTGTGTGTGTGTGTGTGTGTGTGTGTGTGTGTGTGTGTGTGTGTGTGTGTGTGTGTGTGTGTGTGTGTGTGTGTGTGTGTGTGTGTGTGTGTGTGTGTGTGTGTGTGTGTGTGTGTGTGTGTGTGCGTGCATGTGTGTGCGTGTGTGTGTGCGTGTGTGCATGTGTGTGTGTGTGTGTGTGTGTGTGTGTGTGTGTGTGTGTGTGTGTGTGTGTGTGTGTGTGTGTTTGTATGTGCACTGTGGTTGACTACTCGGGTGTTGCGAAAACTACATGTGACAATTTTAAATAATAATGAAAATCTTCAAGAATACAGTTGCTGGCCTTTTGTATAATTGACATTAACAGATGTCAGGTGCAAACATCTCTTATATTGCCCTCGACTAGGGAACTTGAAAACAGATCACATACTGAGACTAGCAAGGGGACATATTGGATGAGGCTCTCTCTGCAAGATGTAAATCATGGTTACGTATAGTCATTCTCTTAACTTTTAAATGTTATGATATTAATGATTTATAACATAAAAAATACCTTTGACACATTTTGTATCAGTTCTTTTTTATTCTTGACAGCTTTCTCCTGGTTGTGAATTCATATGTCATGATAGAACAATAAAAGTAGAATAAAAATAAATGTATACAAAATTGTCAGACTACTTCTGTCTAAAATGAGAATACAGTGAGCATCGTAGTGTTGCAGAGTGGCTAAATTCACTGTGTTGAAGATAATGGCAAGTGACTGTGTATCCTTCTGCTGTGAGATTCAATGGACATCTCTATCATATTGCACTGAGGATTACTTTATTATGGGTTGTACAGCACTGTGAAGTGGGGAAACAATAATGGGACATAGCTTCTCTCTGCAATCCCTGAAGTTTAAAGGAATACAAAGATACAATAGCATATATAGAAAACTGCATTTTCAGTCAGTCAGCATAACCTTTTGAATGAAGCTTACAGGAACCAAGAAATTGCAATTTCCTGTGAGTTACATATCTCTCAACTGTACATATATTCTCAGAACGCCCAGGTTTTTGCCTCATATTTTTAGTCTGTTTTTCATAAAATTGTGGGGGGGGGGGTTCAAATCATTGGCAAATTGCTGAACATTGAAGTCAGAAAATAATGACATACATTCAAGTTTCAGACTTCATATCCTTCAGAAAATTCACATTAATGCAACATCTGTTATACTATCAACTTTCTAAGTTTGTAAGATCAATATTTAAACATTGTCCCTATTTTGGGGGGGATTTTATCCCCCATTATTTATGGCTTTGTCCAGATTTCTTGCTCTAAGATATTCAGAGGTATGGAGAGCTACCATAATGCCAAGACAGAGTAGTTAAGAAGGGGGTATACTTGTGCATGATGGGAACTAAAGTTAAATAAGAAAGAGGTTCTGGCAGTAGTGTTGGTCAATTGTATCAAAGTTTGGCTGAATCTCTGAAAACATATCACTAGTCAGATCAGTAAGTTTTCCGACTCTTTGGTATATGGAATATGGAGTCTCGTGTTCAGAATAATGAAAGGATAATAGAGATATACAACAGAAACACAACATTATGAAATGTTGTTGTGTCACAAAGCAATTTATGATACAAGGAAAATATACTGTTTCTGAATGTTTCTGTATATGTTTAGTGTCAATTAATAAAGTCAAAATAAGAAAGCAGAAGCCAGAAGATGGAAGGGGCCTTGGCTTGCTGCCAACTTCTCTACTAAGTAAAAAAAATAGCAATAAATACTTATGGGTAAGTAAGAATTATGGCAGCTCAATGATAATTGAGTAGCAGAGCACTTTCTGAACTGACAGTTGCTTTTTACAATATGACCTATATAAGTACAACTTACTTTATAGCTCCATGTGATCTAAACATAAAAACAAATGTTGACATTTTTCTAAATGTCAGAAATGAACATGAAATTAACATTCTGTTTTCAAATCTAATATCAGTGTTGATATTCATCTTCCATCTGCTGGTTTCTTATAGTACTAAAGATAATGTAATCTTATATGTTTACCCTCCTTCATGCTGCAGTTTGTACAACATCTCCCAACTGCTGGGATTTATGTATTAATTCAGCCTCCTAGATTTACCGATGATTTTTATAAAGTTAGACTTGTTTAAGATTACATACACTGCTGTGAGGTCTACCACCTAAATTATGTCTAGTTTAAAAATATGAGGGTGCTCCTTTTCCCAACCCTCCTCTATGACTTTTAATGTTGCAAGATTATGTGGTAAGATTTATACTATACAAAACAAATAAAAAAAAATGTTGGCATTTTTCCAGAATGAAATTCTAACTATAAACATTATTATGCATTCCAGTCACAACAGTATTAACCAAGAACAGAAGCCATATTAAGAAATTAAAAGGAGCAAAACAAATATCAAAGTAATGATTCAAATGCTAGGATCCGAAAAAATATACTAGCTGAGAGTTTTACAATGAAACATATGTATGCATTCTACTTAGCAGGTAATGCAACATTTAAGTTCATGTGGTTATAAGCTGGTAGGTAACTACTAGGCATGCAGTGTAGGAAATCATTAATGGGCCTTGCCAAATTCCTAATTGCCCCATAGCACTCCTGGGTTAACTGGTTAAATGACTTACTCAAGGTAAGGCAAATGAAGGGTGATGGAATCATACCCTGCACCACAGGAAATTAAATATATGTCAGCTAATCAACACCACTACCAGACCTACCAAGGACTACTTCTCTGGAAGCATCCTTGACTGGATTCTGGTCTCTCACTCCCATTATATATCCAGTAGTGGCACCCTCCCTGACTCCCTCAGTGATCACTTTCCCACTTCTGCTCATTGCCATTCATCCTCCTTACAAATGCCTCATACCTATATCTGCACACGCTCCCTAAAAAACTTCAACCCCTTCTCCTTCTCTAACACACTAAAACATTCCAACTGGAGCCCGCTAAAAACTCTCCCCCTAGAAAATGCCATCACCTACTTTAATGCAACATTTATAAACCTTTTAGATACCATTGCCCCACTGAAAACAAAAAGAATTAAAAGTAACACTGTCCCTTGATTAAGCAAAGATACCTTAGCTGTCATGCGTCTCCGAGACAAAGCCTTGAAACGTCACCATAAAAATAAAACTCCTATCCCCCTAAATGAATACAAAATACTTCATAACAGAGTTAAAAAACATATTACTTTTGACCGCAAATCCTACTTCTCCATACTCCAAATTAACCATAAGACAAACTCAAAACAATTCTGGGATGGTATCACCTCCCTCTTTAACTCAGGTAGAAAGGAAAACCATTGCCCCAATCCCAATGCCTCCAACATGGATTTAGCCTCCCAAGTTGACTCTTTCCTCATTGACTCCATAACCAAACTAACATCATCCTTCACAAATAGTTCTACATCCTCACCTCTACCTTTCCCTACCTCTTTCTCCTCTAATACCTCCTCCTCCCAACTTCCTCCTTTCTCTATAAAACACATTCCTGTATCAACTATAAATAAACTCCTTCAGAACTTGAAACCATACTCCAACACCCCTGATAATATTCCTTCCTACTTTTTAAAGACAGCTGCAGAAGCCATAGCCTTACCCATCTGCATTCTCATAAATTGGTCAATCCAAGAAGGCCATGTACCCCAACTCTGGAAAAAGGCCTTTATTATTCCCCTTCACAAAGAGGGCAACAACAATAATATCTCTAATTTCCGACCTATCGCCATCTTATCCCCCATCTCTAAACTTCTTGAAAAATGTATCCATCTACAACTCTTACCATACCTCATAGACAACCACCTGCTAACTCCCACATAACATGGATTCAGGCCTGGTCACAGCACCAGTACCGCCCTCCTCTCCTTCCTTGAAACTGTGAACAAAGCCTGCGATTCTGGCTGTACTGTGTCTACCTCCTTCTAGACCTTTCTAAGGCCTTCAATACCATCTCTCACAACTTTCTGCTAACTAAACTCTCTAACCTAAATCTTTCCCCCTCCTCTATCAACTGGTTTACCAGCTAGTTCTCTAATAGGCAACAAGCAGTCAAATGGAAAAAAGCCACCTCCCCATTCCTCAACACTCCCACTGGTGTACCCCAGGGTTCCATATTAGGTCCCCTACTGTTCAATATTTTCATTAATGACTTCCACAACACCATCCCTAATGCAAAAATTATCCAATACACCGACGATTCAACAATTATCTGTTCTGCCACCTCCACTTCCACCTACACTCTCATAAAATGAACCCAAGATGCCTTCTCCTCCACTGAACAATGGATGCTAGATAATCACCTGACACTCAATGCATCAAAAAAAAAAAAAAACTTATGATATTCACCCCTTCTAAAACCACAATGACTGACAAAAACTCATTCTTCATCTCCAGTCAAAATAATACGCCTCTTGAAATAGTATCCAATTCAAAACTGTTAGGAGTTCTCATTGATGATCTGCTTAAGTTTGATACCCACCTACAAACAAATATAAAAACAAAACACACCAGAAGCTAGATATGCTCTGCCACCACAATCGCTACCTCACTCCCTCTACCAGGCTTGTTCTCTCTACTACATATCCCATCCCTTCTCTTCTCTATGGTGCCCCAATCTTAACTAACCTACAACCTTTTCTCAAGATGAAACTTTCTTCCTGTTACAACAAAATCTCTAAGTTCGCCACTGGCTACAGATCCTCCACCTATCACTGTACTGCCCTCCACAAACTAAATTGGCTAGAGTTGCCCAATCATCTTACCTACATTCAACTCATACATGCTCACAGACTCATCTTTAGTCCCTCTCTTTGCCCCTCCCTTGCCTCAACCTTTAAAATTCACCTACTCAATAGACTCCTAAGAACCAATACCCAAAATTTGATTGAATTGCATAAGCCTGCCCATCCACCAGGCAAACTACTACTGTCCTTCTCCTTAGCACTTCTGTGGAACAACCTGCCACCTCACATCTGCACCTCTAGCAGCCTCTCTACCTTCAAAACCTTGCTTCATTCTGTCCTAACATCCCTCTGGGAATGTTCCTGGTCCCATCCTACATGAAATCCCCAGTAACTCACCATATGTCTTACCCTCCACTTCCTTCTTTACTCTCTTCTCCCCTAACTCATCTCTCACTTAACTTGTGTATCTTGCATATCCCCTCCCCCTACTGTTATTATTTCCTCAGTAGGGACATACATATATGTAAATATCTACTTATAGTTGTAATAGATGTAACTTCTCTTTTTGCAGTGCTAAAAATGATATATTTGTAAATATTTACTTATGGTACCTATTTCTGCTTTTGCATTTTACTAAATTGTACCTTCAAATAGTATGCTTTTACCTGTAGTTTTGTTTTACTATACTAATGATAACTTGTTAGTATATACATTGTCTCTGTGGAGCTTTTCTCCCCACGACTCCATTGAAATGGGCTCTTCTGGCCCAATGGACCATCCTGGCAAACAAATTTCAAACAAAAATAAAATAAAATGAATTGGTCCCTACTCCCTCCTCCCATTATTTTTGGCTTTGTTCAGAATTCTTTAGCAATGTTGTTGAGAGGGGCAGAAGAATTTGTATGAAGTGCCCAGAATTTTGCAGATGTCCAAATTTTTGCCTTATAGTTTTTTTTCTTCTGTTCCACATAAAGTGTGTGTTTTTCTTCCAAATTGTGTATTGCAGTCACTAAATAATAAAAAAAAAATGAGTTTGAGACTCTATCCCTCAGAAAATGTATACCAGTGCAACACCTGCTATTCTAGAACTGTACATTTAAAAGAACAATTTTATCATTCTTTTGCCCTTGATACTAATCTTAATACAGTCCAGTAGGCTGTGGATGAGGGGTTGGTGGTGTGGGGGAGGAGTACGGCATAGTGTGAGGATTGGAGCTAGGTGTGTAGCGGGACAAGGATTAGGGGTCATTTAAAATATCACAAATTGGGCCCAGTAACTGCTAAGGCCAACACTACAAAATGTAATTACTCAAATATTGTAGAACCAGGGGTGTCTGGGTTTATAAGGAATTTGTTTAGAGGAATGACATGAACTAGAAAATATTTTCCACTTATCAATCTATGATTTTCTAGTAGTAGATTTCTTTGCCTACTTTAGCTCCTACTGTGCACCCTTGGAAGAAAAAGTACATAAAAATGAAAATATTTTATCAATCAGACAGTCAGGTGAAGAAACTGAATACTGGAGAATATCAAATAACCCCTGAATTGCATGATGAAAGATGTAGCACTTACCCTTGGCCTTATTCAAAACTAGGGATAACCTCTGTTTTCTCGTCCAAAAGGGAGTCACCACAACTATGTTTGAAAAATTCTTCTGAATATTTAGAAATATCAGAAGAAATGGTAGGAAATTATACAGGAACACTCCCATCCATGGGAATGAAAAATATTTATGACTTCCACACCTGAGTGTAATGAGTCGTGGAGCTGATTTTTTAAGTGCCTGTTGTAGCTGAAGATGAGGCAAACAGAACTACTTGGGAATTTTCTCACAGATAGACTAATACCTGGAAAATATCCCAGGTTTAACTTTAGTTTCTTAAGGGTTTATTCTGGCCCTGCTTAACCTTGTCTGTCATATATCTTGCTCTGACAAAATGTAAACATTCTGCCAAAGGGGGTAGGATCTGGTTACCCCCTTTTTGCTTAGGTATCACATCATTGTGAATACTGGCAGATCATCTGGTGTTGATAGATGTCACAAAGATTAGAAACATTTGTTAGAGTCATCATCTGTTAACATTTACATACTTTAAATATTCTTGCTTGTTACAAAGACCCTGAAATTTCCCCTCTTTGACACAGCTCTCTCAAAGCCTGATGCATATGTGGTCACAGTGGACTTTGGAACCTACTACTGAATTTTCCAGAAAATTATGGGAATAGTAAAGGCCCTGACATATAGAACTCATAGATATTTCCAGGAAAATAATACAATTTGTTAGGAAAATCTCAAACATTGCTGTTAGAAGCATTCCGCCGTGTCCAAAGAAGGAAAGCAAATATAAGGGATGTGTCTGGAAGACATCCCAAAAAACTATTCTGAGAGAAGGAATGAGAAAAGATCTGTCTAAGTCCAACTGACAACCCAGACTAAGAATGAAATATTTGACTCAGGACAGATATAATGACACCTTGTAAAATAATCCGTACATATAAGGCTGTTGTCTAAATATGTAAATGTGTGACTACCCTGCTATCTGAATTGGCTCATTTCAGGAGCCAGACCTCTCAGAGCATTTTACACACCAAAGATCAATCTAAAAAACTGAAAATGTAAACCAGTCTCTGACAGCAAGATTCAGAAAACTTTGTCACATTACACTAAGTGAATGTGTGTGACAAAGACCCATGAGCAGGATGAGTATAATTCAGAAAACCAAGCTGCATGATGTGACTAGAACAAATAATGTGGTCAGCCATGTTGTATGCTAATGACAATATAATAATATGTGACATATAATCATGAGACAAAACAAGATGGCAGAGTGACTGAGAAACATCTAAATTCCACTCAGTGATGCTGTACTCGCTTTTGATTTGAACTTGGCCATATGCCCATATATAGAGAGAGAGTCAGTCCCCCGGATTCACTAATCTACCGTGCAGAACTAGCTTAGGAGGAGGACGGCAGCGCACCATGCATATTAATGAAGGCACGCTGGCTGAGCTCCAAGGCTTACATGGAGTGTGTACGACTGCAGGGGGCGTGTCTTAGAGCAGATCTCTCAGAATATACATGCCCTTGCAATGAAGGACTGCGGAATGGTAGTAAACAATGAGCGAGACAGATGTATGCATACCCCCAGCAACATCCCCCCAAATGTATAATAGCAATAGTGAATAAAGAAAATAAAAAGAAATATTTATTTTAATGAAACAGATGAAGTTTAACCATAGGTGCGTGGGTTTGCCCATCGCTTAGTTATGGTTAATGTAGCTTAAATAGCAAAAAGAGGATAAAAAGCAAGCTATATGCAAATGAAGCAGTACAGCAATACTGTAGTGGGTAGGGTGTTTGCTTCATAAGCAGTCAATCCTGGTTCGAGTCCCACAGTCTATTTTACATGGCAAAGCATGTTATAACCAATAGTTTTGTTGCAAAACCCACTAAATGACATATGTATGAACTAGAATACTGTAGGAAATGCACATGTGAAGTAGTAGTGTCATAATGACTAAAGCACTAGTAACCAAGTGTAAGCACAACTAAGCAGTAGTAAGTGAGTTTATTTGCGTTTGCGCGGGAGTAAGCACTGCCTGCACAGATTAAGCAATGTGGAAGCTAACTGAGTATATGAAACTGTAACCAGAAGTTAGCAGTGCTTAGCTACGAGCAAACCCACGTACAACTGCTTTAAGTGCCTTAATCACTCTGTATCCAATGGCCCGTGTTCTGCCCAGCCACAAAATAAACAGCCTCTGCAAGGCTCAAACCTAGGGCCATGCACACGACACACAAAGCTGTTTACTAGCAAGCCATGCCAGACATACTTAAATATGATGTTTTCAGAAAAATAACATCGAGCCCAGTCAGGAAACAGTACAGAGAATGTATACCTACAACTAGATGTATGTGTGTGTGTGTAAATATATTAATATCTAAACAGATACATCATATCTATATATGTAGTTTTATAAATATCCAGTAATAGATACATATATATATATACAAATATATGAACATAAATACATGCAAATGCCAACACCTACACACATACATATATATATATATATATATATATATATATATATATATATATATATATATATATATATATATCTATATGTCAACACCTATATGTCCACATATACACAGCAAGTTACATATATCTACACAGATATATATCTCTGTAGGTATAGACGGGCATAGTTATAGACATGTAAGCAAATATATATACCCATATAAGTATATATGGCCAGACATTTGCAGATAGCAATGGTAGATTAACAGAAACATATATGTCCACATGCACTGTTAATGGGGTTGAGAGGCCCCAAACAATATACGCCTCGTACGAATTGGCATACCCCCCAGCCAAACACATCCACTGTGCAATACACTACCAAGATCATTTTATTGTACGTGTTTCATTTAAATAGGGATTTAAATTAGTCCTCTTTTATGTTTCACATGTTTATATCACATTCCCCTCTCCCCCATCCAATAGGCGGGCCGACCAGTACAGGCCCATCCAACCCAGCCTCTCCTCGACCCACATTTACTTTACCCACAGTTCCAGACCCCCTCCCCTTTGCACACACGCAGCCACCATCCCTTCCCTGGTTACCAGCCCATAGCTACCACACCACCACATATTGCCCACCCTCCACTCCTCTTCCCCTTGGGACTCATCCTGTACGTTGTCCTGACCCAAGTATCCTAGGTCTGCCACACACTGTAGTCCATGCACATAGCCATGCATACCTTTGCAGCTATGCTTTTAGAGGAAAGTAGAATACCCAGTTTTTGGGTTGTCCCACATGGGACAAATGTTTCCCTGGTAATAATAGACTTCACGTGTGACTTTGTTTACACTAATGGTTTTATTTGTAGGTATTGCAAAGCATACATGGCACACAAGGTTGCCCGGTATGCACACGAAACCTAATAGAAACGTCTAATTCAGGTATATGGGAAACACACGACCCTGGTAGCCACATGGCACTACAGTTTCCCCTCCTGATAACTAATTTACTGTCTAATGAAGATGCACTGCTTTAAAGTGCCGTAATCAGTCAGTATCCAACGGCCTGTGTTCTGCCCAGCAACAAAATCAATATCCTCTGCAAGGATCAAACCTAAGACCATACATACCATACCCAAAGTGATTTACCACTAAGCCATCTCGAATATACATAACCCTGATGTTGTCATTGACATAACATCCAGCCCAGTCATGCAACAGTACAGAGAATGTATAACAACATCTAGATGTATGTGTGTGTAATTATATCCATATCTAAACCGATACTACATATCTATATATGTAGCTATATATATATATATATATATATATATATATATATATATATATATATATATATAATATATATATTCTGAAATATATACATAGATATAGATATATATGAACATATATACATGCAAATCTACATATATATATATTTATATATATATATATATATATATATATATATATATATATATAAAACAACACCTATATGTCCACATATACACAGCAGGTTAAGTATATGTACGCAGATGTATATCTCCGTAGGAATATACAGACATAATTAGAAATATGTAAGCAAATATATATACCTATATAGGTATATATGGGCATACATCCGTAGATAGCAATGGTAGATTAACAGAAACACATGTGTCCACATGCACCGTCAATGGGGTTGGGAGGCCCCAAACAATATACGTATTGTAGTAATTGGCAACCCCACCCCCACAGCCAAACACGTCTGCCCTGCAATACACTACCAAGTGTTGCAGATCCCATAACCAGGACCTGACATGACATGGGCACAAGATGTTAACAGTACTACATCACACCTGTATGATGTCAGGCTGGTATTGGTAACATATCATGCATTACAGTCTGGCTCCCATAGGAAATGTAATATGTGGAAGCCATCAACACCCCCAGGATACAGATACACAGACACAGATATGCAGATACAGATATACATATATATGTGTGTGTGTGTGTGTGTGTATATACATATATATATATATATATATATATATATATATATATATATATATATATATATAAAAATATATATATATATATATATATATATATATATACATATGACTACACATACAAACGCAGATATATGTACAGTAAGATACATATGTAGAAGGTGCACACAATGTGGAGCAGCCACTATGCCTACAGTTAACACCTGAACAACTGGACACTGTATGGGCCACCCATACAAATGACAATCATTGCCTGCAACATATACCCACAGAGAGGTCGTAGGAAAAACACCACACACAGGTTTGCAGAAATGGAAAGCCTTTAATTGTGTACTATTACAGTTCTATATGCCATGTCATATAGCTGTTCAGACACTGACAACCATATAAACAGAGTAATGCAACTGTGAAACAGTTGCAATAATACAGTAGTCTGGAAAGGCTCACAACTGGTGCTGTCCAGGCCAAGCCCTTCAAAATGTACAGTACTGAAGACAGTCTGGGCCACAGGATACCAAACAATACCCTTCAAATTGTACCAAACTGAAGACAGCTTGGGCCACAGGATACCAAACAATCAACAGTATGTAATGCAGGTGTATAGTTCAGCAGCCTCTATCTACACTCTGTACAAACTCAGTAGGTGGTAAAGATGTCGTGTGACCAAACGAGTTGTAACTGTTACATAACAAGGCATAAATGACACCATCATGAGCACACCGACAAACAGAACAGTCAGTATGGCAGGAGGCAGTAGGCTTGCATTAACCCAGTTCATGTAAGTAATATAAATATAGGTGAAGTATATGGTACTGAACATCCAGAAACCTTAAGGCAGCTCACCCCTGATACCCCCACATTTTGTAACAGCCTAGGACATTTATGGTTCCCCCCCCCGGCTCAATAATACAGGGCCATATACCACTGTTACATTCACTTGCCTCTGGAGTGCATAAGGGCACACATGCATTGTGTAGGTGACGCCCACACATATATGGCCCCAGCCCCATGGTATGTGTGGAGGATACAACAGCAGTGGACTGATGGCAGCAATGGCAGTGTGATATACTCACAGCCCACTACAGAACAACCCCCAACAGCATGACATATGTGCAAAGCTTGGTATGAAGGTGGAGGGCAGAGACTGGAACACAGGCACATATGTGGAAAACTGTTGTCATACACAAGTTGCTGGTGTTACAGGATAGTCTGCAACATACTCTTAGTCAGGGAATTGAGGTTAGAAACAGAAATGGATGCAGCCAAGTACTGATAGCACTCAACACACACACACTGCCAGTGTAATATCTGACACAGGACCTGTGCGGTGGACAGACAAAACATGATAGGCATACCTCTGGCCAGCAAGAGGATAAGCCCACAGCTGTGAGCTTTGCAGACAGACTGCATTCCAAGGTAGACTGGTATGTACACACACATCCTGTAACACCAGTACTATACAAAGCATAACGCAACTCTACTCACACTCTGTCTGCAGTTCCTGAACCTCCTACAAATATGTAGCTGCCCTGAGTGTGCCGGTTCTCCTGTAAGAGGTATTGCTACCTGCTGTCTGTAACACTGATGCTCACACACAGGAAGGATGTCCATCACACAGGAAATGTAAAGGGACCACACCCACATGAAGTAGGGATGTATAGCGGATGGTTGCCATGGCAGTGGTAATTGGACATACTACATATGTGTAATCATATACATATGGCTATCTGGATAAGTGTATGTATCCACCATATGTGCTGGACATGGGGAGTAGCCCTACCCAAGCCCCTATAGTCCCAAAGTCATAGTGCAAGGTGATGTCAGGTATGTATAGCAGGTATATTAATAGACTATTGCTACTGTCATTGGGATTGTCGTCACAGACATGGTGTTTGTGGGAGGTCACATCTGCTTAAAACATGCGTGCCTTGGCTACTGACAGACATCCTAAGGTCATCATTGTAAAGTACCACTGCTAGCACATAGTGCCCCTGTGGACTGCACCAGAAATATTGGCCAATATATGTACAAATTCTGACATACTCTGTACAGTCTAGAGGTATAGACATAAGCCATTAGTGCAAAACATGTGTACCATGCCTGACAATATGTATGTAGACAGCCGGAGTCACTATACAATCTCGAAGTACTGAAATGTTGAATTTCAGTATTTCTAGACTGAATAGTCGAAAACCCACATACACGAAAACCCACAATCATGAATACCACAACTGCGACCATTCACACACACACACAAACCAGGACTTAATCGCACACACATACACCTACCTAACTAAACAAACATAACAACACACAGAAACATGCCTAACCTACCTATAAGCAGGGGGGTAGCCCACCTGCAGCCCCCATCCCCCGCTTATATATTCTAACTCCAAGGTTGCACTAAACACACAAACACACAGAAACCACTGCACACAAACACACACACACACACTAAAGTCCCTATCCAATATCCTCAAACACACAACACTTACCTGAAACCCCAGATAAATCCACAAACTGCACCACACGTTACGAACACAACACCATGATAGCGGCAGATTCGACATTTGCGGATTTGACACTTCCGCATTCGGCATAGTGTAGTTTTGAGTAACTGCACTTTCCACTATTTGGTCTCGACATACTGAAATTCGAGATTTCAGTACGTCAAGATTGTCTAGTGTATCCAGACAGCCATGTAGATGGGTATAACAGATAATGACTGGTATACATTTGCCACCATAGGTTATGCTTTCTCACACCCCTGTGTGGCCTGACACATAATGACCACTGGTACAGGGGTGCCATTGCTACATACTACCCACTAGATATTGACATACATCTGTACAACATCCCACTGCTCTGTCTGACATACATGACTTTTAAGGGTGGGCCATCAGCAGTACATCTGGCAAGTATCTGCATATGACATCTCACTGGGTAAGTACACTAAGCTGCTAGGCATGTAACAATGCACTGTGCAGGCTAAAGGCAGACTGGCTCAACACTGGCCTACATCTCCTATGGGGTAATACACATGTACCTGCATATATAGCATGCCCAATAGGCATGTCACAGCACAGGATAAGATTCACCTGTGTGAAAGTGCATAACCACAACCAATGTGAACACAGCCACAGCCAAATATGGTAAGCTAGCATAATATTACAGTATATGGACTATCTGTTCTACGCCATCCTCATATGTGCCACTCACTGACTGAACCTACATATAGTGGGCTGCTACACAGTGTGGTCTGATGGCTGTCTGTGGTATGGGACATGTGTGTATATGGCCCTAAAAACATGTACACCAATACAGTACCATACAGTGGAGCAGCATGTAACATCAGATAGGAGGGGAACTAGAACAATGACATCTACTACAGCCTGTACACAGGCTAAAGTACATATTAACAATACACACACTGTCAACATTCATCATAAGTACACAGACCTTAGTACTGTACAAACATCCACAGAATGTCCAGGTTATGTCATCAAATATAACCCCTACTGTACATAACATGTGCAGCAGTCTGATATATCACTGGCTTGTTATCAGATATGATGACACTAATTATGGTGTACAGCACATATGCACCACTTCATGCATGACATATGTACAAAGGTTGACAGAGGTGTGGCTGGAAGCACATACACAGGGCCAATATTGACATCTTGCTGTGATAGCCTCATACATTTACTGTTGTAATAGGGTTTGTTGCAACATATGTCCTATGAGGGATATGAAGTCAGTAACTGTCACAGCTTTCACCATCTACAGACTACAATCCTCACAATAGCTTCTGTAGTCCACAGATAGATGCTTCATGGGTAACACATGAAACCAAAAGCACAATACTGCCCAGTCTGCAGATGACCCTGCAGATGTGGATTCCTCATAAACATGGAACTGACATGGCAGGTATTGAGAAATGTAGGACAGCCATACCCACACAGACACTCTTAAACCAACATTACTCCAAATGCAGTATAGCAGCACTTACAGTCTGTAGTCCGGTCAGGCACACCCCCCCTCCTGTTTATTGCCCTGTTTCCACAGTGTATGTTGTTAGAGGTAAATCCTCAATCCATCTAAGATGCTGTTTGCCAAACAACATATCTAGTTCCTGCTCACAGTGAATGAAAAGGGCCAACACCACCATGATGTTCCTAGATATTGGGATGTGTTTCCATGCAATTGGCTATGGGAATGTTACCACAGCAGTTCCAAATGAAATCAGCTAGGGGAGGGCTGCAACTCATGCAGAGGCCATCAGCTGATCATGAACATCACTTAAAATACATGTGCTGCTGCCAAAATAAAGCAGGTGTAGGTCTCCACATCCACCAGAGAGGGAGTGGGAGAGGCAGACAGAGGCAAAGATATGTCAGGGAGGGCTGGGAGAGTAAAACTGAAAGATGTTTGCATCACACACTTAACAACACAGGGTATCAAACCCCTGATGACTATGTAGTGCTATTACAGTTCTATGTAGTTATTGGATGCACCACATGGGTTACCTGCTGTGGTGCACTCAGAACATATATGTGATGTTGAGTGACATCTGCAACAGGGATACGGTAGCTATACGGTAGGTGATGTAAACGTGCCTGTCCACATGAATAGGTGCCAGCGTCAACACAACCATACTCTCACAGGGACATACACACACTGACACACTTGGCAGGGCTAGGAGTACAACTTATTAGTAGTGGGATTGCCACAACACATCACTGTGCAGGTATCACATGCACCACATGGGTCATACACAGGTTGCATGGGCAAAGGATATGAGGAGGTGTCTGACATCAGACAGCATGCTTCAGTATGCCCATGGGGGTTATAGTGAGTGTGTATGTGAACATACACACCATACAACACACACACAAACACACAGGGTGCCAGTACTGACATGCATGGGTGCACGTCTGCATGGGTGTGTGGTGGTCGACTGTGTTAGCAGGCTATACAAAGGTAGGTGATGGGTATACCTTGGCATCAGGCCACATGACAATGGTCTGCATTGTGGCTTAGGGTTGTAGTTTCTGGATTTGCCCACACAGGTGGGTATTGCATCCCCCATCCAGTCACCTGGGAGACTATTGTGTGTGGCCAATGCTGTGCATCGCTTGCCATGTATGTGTTCCTTAGTCCATGACATGGACAATGTCTGGGATGTGCACACCTCCCAAATGCATGTACAGTGACATGTGGAACTGTACCTGGCGTGTCAGGCCCATGTTGTGAACACAGATTATCATCAGATGTGCCAGTCTTGCCCACCTGAGGTGGGAACTTGTAATGGGTAGCAGGTTTACCCTGCACCTACATTGATAGCATGCTAACAGCATTCCCTGGTGTCAGTGGCATCTGTCCATAAAGGGCATGTTGTCAGGCATGGTATGTCCGTTGTGGGTCATGTGATGGCACCACAGGTGGTGCAGGTGTCCATTGGGGAACATGGGGGAGGTGCACTGTCTGCATGTACGTGCATATTGGACAGATGGACCGGGTGACATGACCTCTGTAGTCCACTGCTATCACTCCATAGTTACTATCAGTGACCAATATGCAGTGTACTACCCACATATTGGCTGTTGCCTAGGCATGTGTGTGTGCATGAGACATGGGTTGAGAGTGTGCTCTGGGTAATACTGGGGTTTCTAACTATGATTGCCTGGCCTTAATGTCACATGTATGGGTATGGCTTTGTACCTCATCCTCTCAGCTATTTCACATCTGTTATCCCTGTACACTGGACATTGTGATATATAGTAGGGCCATCATATAAGAAATATGCAAATCCCACTCCACTTTGGCCACACGCTCACAGCCACCTCTACACAGCATATGGGTTACAAACACACACACCTGTCATGTCTGGGAGTAAAACCCCTACCTAAAAAGTTTATTACACTACACAGTTATAGTACGTGCCACAGACATTACTGGAGTGCTCCTTCCCCAAAGGTGTATTTTACAATGAATGACATCAGCAGGATTGCAAAAGATGGGCATTTGAAATGTACTGCAAGTGACTAGCCTAAAATGCATTGCTCCCCACACAGACAGTGACACACAAAATATCCAAAACTGACATGTGTGGGTATATAACCCCTAACAAAGGTCTATATCACACTACAGCATAGAGCTGCTATAAGAGGCACCACAGATATTATTACAGAACTCCTTCCCCAAAGGTGTATTACACAATAAATGACATTAGCAGGATTGCCAAAGTAGGGCATTTGAAATGTACTGCGAGTGATTAGCCTAAAATGCATTGCTCCCTACACAGGCAGTAACACACACACAAAACATCCACAACTGACATGTGTGGGTATAG
Organism: Protopterus annectens; assembly: GCF_019279795.1. Classification (NCBI taxonomy): domain Eukaryota; kingdom Metazoa; phylum Chordata; order Ceratodontiformes; family Protopteridae; genus Protopterus; species Protopterus annectens. Next base: position 1,765,254,311 of record NC_056737.1, read on the forward strand.
ATCCCCTAAGAAAGGTCTATATCACACTACAGCATGGAGCTGTTATAGGACACACCACAGACATTACTATACAACTCCTTCCCCAAAGATGTATTACACAATGAATGACATCAGCAGGATTGCCAAAGTAGGGCATTTGAAATGTACTGCAAGTAACTTACTTTAAATGCTTTGCTCCCTACACAGACAGTGACACACACACAAAACATCCACAACCAAAATCTGTGGGTATAGAGCCCCTAACAGAGTTCTATATCACACTATAGTATAAAGCTGTTATAGGACGCACCACAGAGGTTACTAGAGAACTCCTTCCCCAAAGGTGTATTACACAATGAATGACATCAGCAGGATTGCCAAAGTAGACCATGTGGAATGTAATGAGTGTGACTAGCCTATAATGCATTGCTCCATACACAGACATTGAAGCACACACAAAACATCCAGAATTGCCATGGAACCCTACCACCTTTCTAAATCACACTACAGCAGCATGCAGTTATAGGACACGCTACAGAGATTACTGGGCTAAAACCTTCCTAGACATGTATTTCTAGGTGGGTGACATCAGCAGCCTTTCTAAAGTTGAGTATATGAATTGTAAGGAGTGTGAGTACTGTAAAAAGCATCACTCTCTTTACAGATTGGGTCAGACAGACACATACACACACTTGCCATGTCTGAGATTAGAACACCTGTCTAACTACTTTATCAAACTACACAGTTCCAGGACACGTTACAGAGATCACTGGTTGATAACTTTCCCAGAGGTGTACTTCTAGGTGGGTGACATCAGCAGCCTTGTCAAAGCTGAGTATATGAATTGTATGCAGTGTCAGTACCCTAAAAAGCATTGCTCTCTACACAGACAATGTCAGACAAACACAGACATTGAAACACACACAAAACATCCAGAACTGCCATGGGTGGGGATGGAACCCTACCACAGTTCTAAATCCCACTACAGCAGTATGCAGTTACAGGACGCACTACGAAGATTACTGGATTACAACTTTCCCAGAGGTGTATTTCTAGGTTGGTGACATCAGCAGTCTTGCTAAAGTTGAGTATATGGATTGTAAGTAGTGTGAGTACTCGAAAAAGTATTGCTTTCTTTACAGACAGGGCCAGAATGACACACACAGACTTGCCATGTCCAGGATTAGAACACCTGTCTAACTACTTTATCACACTACAGCAGTACACAGTTACAGTACACATTACAGAGATCACTGGTTGACAACTTTCCCAAAGGTGTACTTCTAGGTGGGTGACATCAGCAGCCTTGCCAAAGCTGAGTATATAAATTGTAAGGAGTGTGAGTACCCCAAAAACATTGCTCTTTACACAGACAGCTACATACACAAACTTGCCATGTCTTGGATTAGAAAACCTACCTAACTATTTTATCATACTACAGCAGTATGCAGTTATAGGATGCACTACGGAGATTAGTGGGCTGCAGCCTTCACAGAGGTATATTTCTAGGTGGGTAACATCAGCACCCTTGCCAAAGTTGAGTATATGAATGTTAAGGAGTGTGAGTACCCTAAAAATCATTGCTCTCTACACAGTCAAAGACAGACAGACATGCACACAAACAGTTTACACACACACACCGTTGCCAAGTCTGGGGTTAGAGTTCCACACTGACTATATCACACAACAGCAGTATGCAGTTATGGGACATGCCACAGAGATTACTGGGCTACAACTCTCCCAAAAGTATATTTCACATTGGACAGGCTTGTCATAGTAGGACTATGGGGAGTGTGGTGTGTGCATGGGCCACAACCCATTCATCTAGGGGTTGACACACCACATGCGGGCACGCATGGAGTCTAATGTCACAGGTACGTGTATACAGCTGCTAGATGACTACTTCATTGTACAGTCATGTTGCACAGCTGGCACATGCACCACATAGACTGCAATGCTGACAGATACTGGTGGCTAGTATCTGCAGTTAGTGACATCTGCACCTCATGTGTTTGGTGCCCTTTGGCTGTGTGCTGGGTGGGCAGGCCTGGATGGCTCCATGCCACAGTCACCCTCTTCCACACATCTATGTATGTCTACCTTTGGCTTATTATAGTCTGTTGTTCTGACATATATGTCTGTATTCCTATCCACTGTTTGTGCAAGCCATGAGTGGTGCATACTGATGAGTGTCTGCACTAACAACTGCAATTGCCAGATATGTCTGGTCCACTGGTGTTTGCAGTCATGGCCTTCATGTGTTTAAGTGTGAGAGCATGTCCAGTATGACCTTTCAGTATGTTGTTGCCTGACATTGCCTTCATTTTTCGGTGTGTGTGAGCATGCCCAGTATGGGTGTCTGTATTGAATTTGTGGATCGTGTCCAGGTAGTTTGTGCTGCAGTGCTGACCTTTGTGTTGTACACCAACAGGTAGCATGCTGTCTCTGCAGGGCATCCATCGATCATTTGGCTTTGACTGTTACTACATTTCTGCATAGCAGTGGGGGGCACACCTGACTGTTTCTACATTTCTACATAGGAGTGAAGGGCAGCACACCTGACTGTTATTTGGATGGGGGGGCACACCTGACTATTCCTACATTTCTACACAGGATTGGGGGGGCACACATGACTGTTATTACATTACTATGTAGGATGGGGGGGCACGTGACACTTGTACACATTTTCTATAACTGTACTGGTATGTCAGGTACTCCATTTCATTCTGTATTGCTAACTATCATGCTGACTAGAGGCATACCAGTGTACTACAGATTGTGGCTTTGGTTGGCCTACATATTATTATCTGACTTCCTACCCCTCAGAACTAACATCCCACTGCCTGCCCTGCTGTGGTCTGTCTGTGTTGACTTGGGGGGGGGGGATTAACCATAGCTATCATTCTGGGGTCATGGCACAGGCTCTGTGTGGGTTTGTATAAACCTGTCCTGCTGGCTGAGACTGTTGTTGGGTATATGAGCTGTCCTGACTGGCATGTGTGGGTCATATAAACACACTTGTCACTCAGCACAGTTCCTGCAGTGGGTTTTGTCACCCTGAGTAGTACTGGCTACTATGGTGACTCCAGTATGTGTTACAGATGTCACGGTGCCACTATGGGTGTCTACTGTCTGTTGCCATAACATTCAGCCACCCAATTCCCTTGCATGCTCACATCCATACCATAGCTACAGGTAACAACACATTCTAATCCATTTGGCAATTGGTAGGTTGATTGACTTGCCTTGAGGGTGTGCCAGACTTACGGATGGTGCTGGAGGGCTGCCTATGTCGGATGCATATAGTACACTCCCTATACATGGTTGAGCACAGGTAGTGTCATGTTTGGCATCCCTTTTACTGTATGTGCAAGTCAGAGAGAGGTGTCATTCCCTGGGTCCCTACTGTGTCAGTGCATGTTCTATGCGTTGCATCTTTGCCAAGGCCAGGGCATACTGGGCATGCCTCCTTCTGCCTACTGAGGCAGGCTCAGGTTGTTCCTTCTCAAGGTCATTCTGTGCATGTGCAGGCCTTGGCATTGGTGGGGGGCTGTGTGGCCTTGTCCCATGCTGTTCCTGCTGCAGCTGTTTCTGCAGGATCATACTGTGAAGCATAGCACATACCATAACAATTTGGGTACATGTAGCTGGTGAATACTGCAAGACTCCACTGGATCTGTGACCTGAGCATCCTAAACACATGCTCTATTATATGTCTGCCTGTGCGTGTGCCTCATTATGGCATTGTACTTCAGGTGTATATGCATTTCTAATGGGTATCATCAGCCACAGCTCCAGTGTGTACCCAGCATCCCCCAATAGGTGACCATAGGGGATGTCCCCATCGTCAAATCTCTGGTACAGCTGTGTCAGATGCCATATGTGGGACTCGTCATAACTTCCAGGGCAGCCAGCACACACATTCATTATAATGCCCTGGGCATCACATACGACCTGGCAGTTGATGGAAGGGATGCCCCTGCGGTTGATGTAGGCCCTACCCTGCTCACCGGGTGGTGCTTTGATGCATATGTGCATGCAGTCTATAGCACCCATTACTCCAGGGTATTCTGATATTTGGTGGAAGAGACACATATTGCTGGTCAACACCTCATGGGTGTTAAGGAAATATACGTGGTCACTGGCATGTGCTGACATGGCATCCAGGAACTGGTGGAATACTCTGGATGTTGATACCTGTGAGATCCCCATTATATTCCCAGTTGTACTTTGTGAGGTACCTGTGGCTAGTATCCCTAGGCCTACACATACCTTGGTATCCACTAGGATGGGATCCCCTCGGTCAGTTTGGTGTGTCAGGTGTGGCTGGCACAGCTCAACAATTTGCTGTAGGAGGTCTCTGTCTACCCTGTAGCACTCCACTATATCCAGCTCATGTAGCTCCTGGTAGTTTACCCTGGGTCTGTACACTCTTCTCCGTCTCCTCACTGTGGGTGTTTTGGCAGCATTCACATCCTCACCACCATCAGCCCCTTGCACATGTTGCCTGCTGCAGCCCTTCCCATTTTATTGGTTTGTTTGATAAAATTTCCCCGCTTGTATACACCAGTGGTGTAGAGTGTGGGAAAAACCAGAGGGGAAGATGCTTGCTTAGTTTATAGTAGTGTTCTGGGCTGGGCTAGTCTGCTGCCTGTGTAATTGACTGATTCTGATACATTTCACCTGCCAGCTACGCTAGTTCTCTTTGAATATCTGCCTACTGCTGTTTTCCCTTCACATTGCCTCCTTGTTTAAGCCCGTCTGAACACCGTGCAAACAAAGTGCTCAAATGTGCACACTGCTGCTATTTCCAGGTTTAACTTCCTTTTTCTTGCTGTAAAACCCAGTGTGCAGCATGCACACCCACTTACGCTTTGTAACGAGTGCTAGGCAGGTTTAGTCACACCCCCTAGCTTAGCTGTGCTAAGCTAGGAGCAAGCCTGAGCCGCAGTGCTTCAATCTGCCTACAGTATGCCTGACACACACCCCCATGATGTCACCTACCTCCTAGGCTTGCACACAGCTTTTCATACTCTTACACTGTTGGGACCTGACTCACACGCTGCAGAAACTGGGATTCACTAAGCTTCCCCTCATTTGCATATGATTGCCTGCTAATGCATAGTTACATGTGTCACACTGAGTCTCCCCCTTTAGCAACCACTACTCACTGGTCATGTTGTCTTCTGCCTGCCATTGACTTGCATGGCAGAATAGTGATTTTAGTTAGGATGCTTATTTTAGGTTTATTTTGATATTTTCCCCCTGATCCCGTTTGACCGCCGCTGCCCTATGCTTAAACAGTCGAGATCGGCAAAAAAAAAAAAAAGTTAATTTTTAAAAAATTTTTTATTGTTTGCCATGCCAATGGCCTTATACCAATGATATACAGCCTTTATTTGGAGCTGTCATAGCTCCGTTTTGGATTTTGCAGAAATGTACTCCATTACTAACCGAGTACATTTCTGCAGATAGCACTAGTCTTGCACGGACTGTTGCAAGCTTCCTGGATTGCAAAATCACCTCATTTGCATGGATTTCACCTGCAAATGGTGTGATTTGAATACCAGGGCTTAGTCCATCCAAGATTAGTGCAGGAGCACTCATGCACGCCCCTGCAGGCTGTTCCTGGATCGCACGCAGACATATTGCCTACATGGGCTCCTGCACCAATCTTGCACTCCGTGCAAGCTTTTGAGAATCCGGGGCTGTGCATCATACAAGTATGTTTGGGTTGCCACGGCCAATGTAAATGTTTATCTGCAGAAAGATCTCACTGCAGATGCTTTGTCTGGTGCTATGCAATGTCAACCCCAGAAGTGCAAGGTCCCCTTAACATTACAGAACCTACATGGCACTGACATAGTGGAATATTACTGTGTGGACAGGGATACCATGCAAAACATTATGGAAATGTGTTGGACTCATCTGCAGCTCCATGGGAATCATGGAGTACCTATCTCAGTAGATACCAATTTCTGTATGGCTCTATGTATACTAGCTACAGAGACCTTTTAGCAACCTACTAGTGACACAGAGGAGGATCTAAGGCATCTGCCTCAAGAATGCTCCATCATTTCCTCAATGCCATGCTTCCTTGGGGTGTAGCATATGTGGTTCCCATGTACTCTGGGGGAAGAGTGCCAACACCATCTGAGAGATCTATGATATAGTCCATTTCCTGTGGTTCTAGATGTCATAGACTGTGTCACTTTGAAATAAAGGTCTCACTTGATAAACTGGAAAGGAGGTATAGAAACCACAAAGGGTGACACTTATCAACTGCCAGTTGGTCTGTAATGCACAGAGTTTCGTCTACAATGTGTGCCGTCTACCCTGAAAGTTTTCATAACTCTCACATATGGCACTCATGTGACCTGTATTAAGGTATTGTGATGGGTGACTTACCACAAGGCCATTTTGTTGGTGATGTTGAATATGCCCTAGAAGCCTCATGACAGCCATTAGAAATCCACATAATTAAACATACCAGAGGTACAACTATGCACTGTCACAAAGCAGAAACATCATAGAACATGTGTTTGGGCTGAAGAAGGCACGCTGTTGCTACAAATACTTCTAGTAGTGCATTGCAGTATGATTCTGCTACACATGATAAAATACTGACTGTGCATGCTGTGTTGCACAATATTATAGTTAGGAAGCAGTTACAGCAGGGTGGCCTATTGTCAGACCAGAAATTTTCAGCAGAACAGGCAGTTGAAGCTGAGACAGACAGATAAGGTGTGATAGGAGGATCCAGCAGCAGTGCATGACCATCCGAGGAAGAGACAAGCACAGTATGGCATGCCACTGGCAGAAAGGTAGTGGACTGCACATAGCTTTACAAAATAACTATATAAGAATTAAGCAAATACATTACAGTAAAAGTGATGCCTGGAAATATACCAGACTGTGTGTTGGGGGGGACTTGCTCGAGGTAAGATGAACACTTAATATCAAGGCTCCTCATGGTCCCGGCATAACTTTGCGTTTGCTTACATTTTTTACAAGCAATTCTCCCTAATTTGTGGCACAATGGCTAAAGAATACACTAGGGAGCAAAATGATTTAATGGAGTGATTTAAAAAGGAGTCTTCGGATGAACAACTGCTGAACTTTTTCAAGTGCCTATCCTTGGTGGCTTCAAAAGTGGAAGCCAATCATACTGCAGAGTAGCAGCAGTGGGGAAACTAGACAGTTTGGAGATGAAAGACAGTTGAAAACTGTGCTGAAATCACTCCAGGAAAGTGTCAGTATTACTTCTAAAGCTATCACCAAAATGGATGAAACAGTGTTTGCATATTCAAATGAACTGCACAATCTGTAGAATAAAGCAAGAGTGGTCAATGTAAGAGTAAAATAAGTGCCATCTCATTTAGTGAGACTGACCTGTGCCCTTTCTTTGGGACCATTTTGAAATTGGCAAAGTGTATTTCCTCCTTCTTAAACCCAGGCATTAAAAGGATTCATAGGGTCGGCCTGATTCGTCACTCAGGGAACACAAGAAGTCCACATCTGGTCCTGGTGGCTTTCCAGTCATCACTTACAAGAGACTTGCTTTTATCATGGAGTCAGTTGATGAAAGGAATCCATTGCAGTGGGTACTCATTCTCTTTCTCTGGTGATTACTCTCTGCATCTTTATAAGCTTACACAGTCCTTAGTTAAGTAGTGCCCATTAAGAAAGAGCTTCTGGCGATGGGATATAGGGTTACTCTGCTCTTCCCAGCACTGTTGCTGGTGGAGAAAACATGATAACTTTGCTTTAGACTAGTCAAAAAGCTGAGACGTTTTTGTCTAGTTTTAAATCTCAGCTGAATGACTTATAGGAAGAAAACACTACAGTTTATTGTGCAGAATAAAAAGTGGAGTATGAGATGGCCTGGTAAAAGCTTACCAGACCACAATCTACTGACAATCAACATGGGCTCAAGAATAAAAAAGCTGTTGACTCAAGCACTCCTTCCTTTTGTAGTCTTGTCCAGTTTAAAACTAACTTCTCCTACCAGCGACGTTTCAGGTACTGGGGAAGTGGAGGCTAACCATCCTGATACTATGAGGAAACCCATTCTACATTCTATTAAATGCTTCTATGCAGCATAATGGTCCAAAACCAGAGAATAAAAAACATATTCCTTCAACAGATAACAGAAGGTGAGGGACCTGCAACAGAAGAAAGCAGTACAAGACCATGACTGTAGCGAAAGTTGTGCTGCAGGCATTTTTCCTTCAAAGGGTACATCAAGTTAAGGGTGAACATATATTTTTTCTGAATCATCTGATTCTGCAATCAAACATTTTTGTTCAGAGAAAGGACTAGCACAACTGGACAGAAGTGCTGAGTATGACTTGATCATTCAAGTATTCACTTATATTTTAGTCTTTTTCTTTGGACTGCACTGTCCTCAGCTTTAGCAAGCTTGCCCGTTAGGCAAGTCAATTATACTGACACTCCCATGAAAGCCTAACCTTGTTTTTCCTAATTTTGTGATGTTCATGGTGAGGCGTGAGAGCTATTTACAGTTGTTTTCATAGCAGTTAGAATATTATGCTGGTGAAGCTAACACAGCACATGGTACCAGGAATTTTGTAACAGTAAAATTATATTTTTACATATATAATTTTTAATAATGTTACAGTGGGATTTACTCCTTAATGTTATGTGTCATGGGACTCTCACCTGTAATGTTCATAATTTTTGTTATCTGGTACACCTGCATGGCTCTGGTGTGGTGCTGGTCTCCTTCCCACTTTTGCTCACTTTGTCACACTGCCAGGCCAGTGTTTCATAACTCTCTGTTTTTAAATATATCACATACAGATCTGTACCATGGTCCATACAAGACTTTTCTCAATCTGTCTTCACATCCTTCTGGAAGGAGATGCAGTTATTTTATTGACTGTTATCTGCCTAACTTTTTTATTTCTTTGTACTTATATAAAATAACCAGCTTTCACTTATTTTTATTCATGGGAGGATAGTTAATGTGAATGTATTGTTTTGATTTGTTGTTATTACTGTGCTGTATGTCATTCATTATGATTATTGATAATGTTAATCTAATGCTCAAACCCAGAAAATTACTGATTTCTCATTTAGTTTAACTACTACCTCCTTTTACAGAATAGTATGGTTGACTTATTTTGCTGGGCATTTATTGTTAATTGACATAATTTTGCCTGGACTGGAGAGGACACTAAGGGGTATTTGGATGCTCCATCTTTCCTTTGCATAGCCATTAGGTCCTCTAGCTCAGGAAGTGGTGTGTATTTCTGCACAAAAGGAATTCCTTTCCAAACTAAGAGGGTACCTAAATCCTACAGTTGGGAGGGGGGGAACTCAGCATTGAGAACAAACTGATGACAAAGCCTTTGAGTCTAGGTACCATTGTACCTTGAGCTGTGAAGCTTCTCTCTTGGACTATAGCTGGTAGCTCACACCCTATTCAAAAGGTTAGGATACAACAATACATTAAAAGGGTGGATGCCCAGGTGGTATGTGCCACTCTTTTTATGTCCATCAAGAAGATGTTGAGGCTTGGGAGCTTGTTTAAGTAGTTTATTGCATGCAAATACATTAGGATATATGGCAGAAACATTAAACTTAAATGAACTATCTAACTAACTGACTGACTATATACTTGCATGGTCACTCAAAATGGCACTCCAGCTTGCACATGTTTAGGACTTATACGCATGTGCTGACTCACTGGAAAGCTTTTTAAAGGTATATTACACACTCTGATCTACATCCTCCCTTTTTACTGGGCTGTCTCATATAAACAATGGCATTTTAATAGGCATGCAATTATACAGCCACTAATAAAGAAAAACAACTGTCATGCCCAGGTTGCCATGTATCTAGAACTAGGTTTCGAGATGCGACCTGAGCTTGTGACATAATAGTTAGGACTGGGTGTAGCAACAGGGACAGTCACTGGGGAATGTTCCGCTTGAGCAGTTTCCGGGATTTTCTCAGGAATGGGGACTGCTGATGGAATGTCCTCTGGAACAGGAGCATTGCACAAGTCACTCTGAGATCTAGTCTTTGTCACAGGCAAGATGTTGTAACACTGGTTTGGACATTAGTAACAAATGCTTCCAATTTCATCTCAATTCCACTTCTTGTGATTCCACAATGTACAATCTCGGATCTTGACACAAACCTTTCACAAAGCCAATGCGATCAAAACCTTTTGATGTCTGCATCCTCACTATCTCCCCTTTTTGTAAAGAACAGAGCAGTTTGCTGGTTTTATCATAGTAAGACTTCTGGGACAAATGCTTCTTCAACAGTTGGGCTTTTACTGTTTTGTTGTTCTTAGCACATGGAACCAACAAATTACTGCTGATTGGTACTGTGGTTCTGGTTTGTCTCGACATAGGTCTCTGGGCAAGTGAACCAAGATGCTTATCATGAAAAATGTTTCTGAGATTTAACAAGTTGAGAAAAACACCTGTTTTCCACTTTGAACTGCGCATTCTGTCAAGCTGTTTGACTAAGGGTATCCAGGACTACTTGTAATATGAACAGTTCCCACTGTTGTGCAAATCTCTTGAACTGCTGAAATTGCACCCTTGTGTGTCAGCTCTCTGAGTGGTGCTGTAAGTTGACTTAAATCTGGAACAAACTTGCCTAGATAGTCGACGATGCCAAGAAAATATAAGTAACTTCTTATAGCCTGAACTTGCACTTCTGAGAATTCAGCTTAAGATTCACTTCATGTGCTCTTTCCAGAACTTTTTTGAGGCTTCTATCATGTTCGACTTCACCATTTCCTCCTACTAAAATATCATCTACTATTATAGCACAGGGATAGCCAGACTAAATATGCTCCATCGCATGCTGAACAACTTCACTGGCAGAATTTATTTCAAATGGCATTGTCAGAAATATGTATCTTCCAAATAGTGTACCAAATGTGGTTAATAATGAAGATTTTTGGTCAAGCAAAATTTGCCAAAATGAACTCTTTGCATCTAAGACAGAAAAAAATGTGACATTTGGCATGAGGGCAACAAGCTCTTTGTGTGCATTGGATGATGAGGCCTTTTTAATGCTTTGTTCAGATCTCTTGGATAAATAGATATTCTGATATCATCTGAGCATTTCCTGTGAGCTACCACCATGGAGGATACCTATTCAATAGGAGATTCTTCTACTGGACAAAATACTCCTGGCTGCACCATTTTGTCTAGCTCAGCTTTGACTCTGCTCTGCATAGCTACTGGAACTTTTCGTGCTGGTCTGATAACTGGGCTGACCTGTCGGTCTAATGTCATAGAGTACACAAATGGTAGTTTGCCTAGTTTGTCTGCAAAAATATCAGCATATTCAGAAAAAATAGTTTGGGTGAAATTTAAGCTGCTGTCATGCAGGCTTACATGGTGGACTTATTTATTAAATGAAAGCAGTCCCATTTTCAAACTGTTTCTGAGGCCTAATAATGACTGCACGTGTCTCTTGACTATGAAAAACTTCAAGTCAGAGCTCTTCCCAGCAGAGTAACATGAAAGCATTACTGAGCCTTCGGTTTGAATCTCTTCACCACCATAATCAACAAGCTTCACACACTTTGTCAAATCAAGTTGTTCTGTTGCTTTTTCTCTAGCAAACATTTATGCTTTTTATATATTTGCATTTATATTTATTGCACTTTGAGCCAGTATCTACTTTAAGCTCTACAGGACTCTCATTAATCTAAACAGCACAAAAGATCTCATTCATTGCCCACAAATCTACTGCATTGACTGTTTCACCAAAAACAGACACACCATCAACAAAAAAAGTAGGGTTGCAGCTTTCTAATGGATCAACTTGCCTCTTGGAATGCCCTCTTTTAATAAAAGAATGTGCCTTACTTGATTTACTCACTCAGTTGCCTTACTTGATTTACAAAACCTTTTGAAATGATTCCACTTACTGGAAGAATGACACTGCTGACCAAACGCTAAGCACTTTTTTCTTTTGGGTTCATGATTTCCACCACAATAACAGTTGATTATGATGTTTGCTACTGGTTTTGCTGAGTCACCCCTGTACTTCACTGAGCATGCTCTGTAACTTGCTGGAAAGACTCTGGGTTTCCCAGGGGCTGTTACAAGACCTGCAGTAGCTGCCATGTGCTTGGACCTGTTTTTTTTAACCACACGCTGCATATTATCACTGGAAGCTTTGTCACTGTGCCTTCTACTGCTATTCTCATTTGTATGCATACTTGTGTGCTTTTCTGTAAGCTCGTATATCTGACAAATCTCAGTGGCCTTATTCAATGTTAAATCACTTTCTTGAAGCAAAATCTTTCTCACTGTGTCATTATTAATACCATACAAAAGCCTGTCCTTTATCATCTCATCTCTCAAATCACCAGTTCTGCACATTTTAGCCTTATTTCTCAAGTCAGTTATATATGCTGCAAAAGTTTCACCAGGCTTTTGAGCCCTTGTGTAAAATAAGTGCCTTAACATTGTAACTTTCATTTGAGGGTTACACATTTTGTCTAAATTTACATTTTAAGCACTCTGGGCCTCCTCTAGTTTCAGATGGTTCCACTATATGGTGGTCTTCCCCCTCCCCTGCAAACACAGCAGGTGCATACACAAATGAACAATCTTTTTCAATGGTCTCTAAACCAGCTAAATTAAGCTGAATAAATGCTTCTGTACATGTGCTTTTGTTAGAAAATCAGCTTGCATGAAAATATCATATTCCTGCTCAAGCAGTCTTCAATTTTCTACAGTACTGTTATCAAACACAAGAGGTGGGGGTCTGCAAAACCCTTCTGCCATGCCCGTAGATTATAGTAAAACACAATGCAAAATGGCCCTTGTAATTATGTATAAACAGTTACACACACCAGGTACTTAACTTGTAATAATATTCAAATGCACAATAAACTCTTCAAATATGCTTCGTAACAACTGTACTTTGTGAAATATACTTTGAAATGACTGTACTTTGAGAAGTAACTGCACTGTAATACTGCACACACTTGCACACACTTGCAAACACTTTCATAATTCAAATATTTTGAATAGCTTTAGTTAATATGAAAAAGTAGCACATAGTGACAAAATATGGTCATTTTCCCTTTTTTGTACATTTTATATGATTCAGATATCATTTCAAACATTTTCGTAATTATTTCAAATATTTTTTTCAACGCATTGCCGTTTCGGACATTTTGTTTAATAAGAAATTAGTTTTGAGCATTCTGAGTGCTTCATTTTATATTTATAGGAAGAGAAATCATTTAAGCAAGTTTTAGTACCTGGAATTTGTTTCTGACCTGTTTTGCAAGTCGTTTGAGCAGTGGGGATGATACACTCCTGTATATTCCTTCAACTTTAACCAGTTGGCTCATGGCTGTAACTCTGAATCCCATTCTGACACCACGTCACTCTTCTTATTTGCATTAAGTAGAAGGTTCAGGCTTGGGTATTCGTTTAAGTAGTTAATTGTATACAAATACGTCAGGATGAATGGCAGGACCATTAAACTTAAATGAACTGTCTAACTAACTGACTACATACTTGCATGCTCACACTCTGGCTGCTCACTCAAAATGGCACTGTTGCTTGCATTTACTCAGTACTTATATGCATGTGATGACTCACTGGAAAGCTTCTTAAAGGTATATCAAACACGCAATGATCTATAGTATGCATCCTGGAAATGAAGTTCAAAGTGAGCGTAAATGTCTAAGACTGCAGTCAAGTGTTTTAGAGAGGTGTTTGCTATCAATTCCCCTAGGTGTGGGAAAAGGAGAGTGCCAGTAATGTTTCATACATCTTTCGTAGTTCAGGCTTATAAGGTTTTCGGAAGTGGGAAAGATAGATGGATGATTTGAATAGGGAGTATCAACAAAGATGAGTTGGTTTTAGGCAATGTCTACTTAATGAGGATGGTGTGCCATTTTCTTAATACTTTCACAGTCAATCAGGTAGTGTTTCTTCTTCTTTGAAGTGTAGCATTTTGGTGAGAGATTTCAGTCTAGTCCTTGATGATAAACTGGACAGACTGTATGACAGGAAGAAATCACATAAGTGATGCCAAACTTCACTAGTTTCTTGGATGCTAACAGATGACTGTTTGACTTCTGGAGAAATTGCCACCTGGAGATCATTTGCCCTTCATTCTTGAAGAAATTTATCTTAGTGAGGTAGCGGGATTGATTTATTCATTATCCAGCAAAATGTTAAGGCTAATGTTCTTACTCCCATGATTCATGAGATTAACCATTCTGATGGTGCCCCTATTATCCTGCAGATAGTGCACAATGAATGCTCAGTGAGACACAGCACTTTGAGATGGGCACAATACAAGTGGAGCAACACAGAGAATAGACATTTCTTGCAGTCCATTATACCAGATGTGTTAGATAGAAACAGGGTTAGAAACTTACCTGTAACTAAAGCCTGATGGGTAAGTTGTAAGACAGCCCTATGATGGGAAATTATGGAGGTGGAGGGTCTCCATAGGATAATGAGAGATGAACCACTTGAATAGAAGAGTAGGGAGTTAGCAGAGGAGCAAAAGAAATCTGTGCAAGTGAACTGCTCACCAGCTCTCCTAGATAGGGAAGCATCCCTCTGGACTGAACTGAGTCTAATGGAGATGAATAAAGCAGAAGCAGAACTCCAGAGGCGGGGTTAGTTTTGGTGACTCATAAGAGACGGGGACCTAAAATGTTTGTCATGTTTTTTTTAAACATTTTGTTGTTAATCAACCAATTACCATACTGTCAGAGAGTGGAGAGTACATAATAGGGGAAGATAAGATCTGGAATATCTTCAAGGATTTTTTTAAGTCTTCATGAAGCCCTCCCTCAGATATTCAGTTAAATGTCTGGGACTGTACAGCTTTACAGAGTTCTCCCACAGATGTTATGGGTCGGGATAGATTAAGCAGGCTGATTATGGTTGCAGCGGTACAGCAAACTGTGAAGCATCTTAAATTCCACAAGACACCCATGACTGATAGATTTCCCACAGAGTTTTATAAATGTGGAGGTAAAGCTTTATGGTGTATGCCACAGAGTTTTATAAATGTGAAGGTGAAGCTTTATGGTGTATGTTAACCACACTCTGTAATGGTGGTTCCTAAGCAAACAACCAGTTGCCATATCAAAACCAAGTAGTTATTTCACTTTTACCAAAATATAAAGTGTTAGTTTTAGCAGTAAGGGATTTTAGACCTTTATCTTTAATCAGTTTAGATCAGGAGATATTTACCAAAATTTTGTCAAATTGTCTAAAGGTATTCTTCTATCTGTGATATCATATGACCAGAAGGGCTTTGCTTAGGGTAGTGATATCTCCAATAACTGATGGGAGATAGTTAAGTTTCAGAATATGATGAGCACTCACAACAACAGGTGGATTTTGTATTGTTTGACATTAAGAACATTTTTGACACTAGGATTTTCAGTTTCTGGTATTAGAGTACTGAAACTTAGGATGCAATTTCATAGATTGGGTGAAATGTCTTTAGAGTTTTAATTAATGGTGGCTTATATTCTCGACAACTTTTGGCAGAGCCTCAACTTTAAGATGTAATCTCTGAGTCAGCAAATCATTAAAATTAGCGAACAGTTATATAACTTAAACACATCAGGCATTCCAGGGGTGAGTTTCTGTAGCTACTTAGGTTTGCATTTGTGTATCACTTCAATGGCCACAATCAATGAGACAATGAAGAGAATAATTGACAAGCTTCACAAATTCTTGTCTCAGGTAAACAGTCTCCCCACTTTAAGGGGGAAATATGGGCAGTTCCAACCATGATCCTTCCATGTGTTATTTCTATTTAGTGTTTACCTCTATACGTCTTTCACCCAGATGTGATAACTATACATGATTTGATTAACAACTATGTTCTTGGAGAATCAGGGAGAAGTATTTAATCCTCCACGGCATACACTCCAAAGTGCTTTGGAGGCCAGGGTCTTCTCTCTGTGCAGAATTATGTTATAGCCTTTTGTCTTAACCAAATTGTTAAGCTGACAACCTATGTATATAAGACAGAGGTTCAGCACGGAACACTAGTTTCTAACAACCCTAGGGAGTTGATGCCCAAGGAATGGGTTCAAATGATATATAGGGAAAGCCAACTCATATGGAATTTGTTGTGGAGGGAAGATCTGACAGTCTGTATTTGTCAGCACCCTCAAGTAGGGAAGGTGGTATATCTCCCTTCAGTCAAATATTGGTGTTCAAAAGGGGTAACCAAATGGGGGAAAATCACTCAAGAGGGATACCTAATACATTAAAAGATTTTTCCATTGTTGAGCAGGAATTTGGTTTTCAGGATAAAATATATAATTTTTGTGTAACCAGCTAGGCCAGAGCTATGCTAAGCCCATTGGATAAGTAAGAGACTAGGCAAGGGGATACCTGGGGAAAATGGTCTATTGTGCAGAAAGGTAGAGCAAAATGTTATATAAGGGTATGTTTGATAGTAGGGCACAGGCAGTTCAGTAATTGATAATGTCAAGGTGGATATCCCAGGAAGACATTTGCCTGAACCTTGCACTGTGGATATTTATATGGAGGACTCATTAACATAGCCATTGTCCACGATAGCTAGACCTGCAGATAAGGGTAATATATAGATGGCATCTCACCCCAAGCTGACTGTGGAAATCTAATCGCAAATTTGACCCCAGTATGGGGATGTGGAGAACATGAGGCAGATTTATTGCATATTGTTAAATAAATTGTTAAAATCAGACTGTAAAAATCATTAGGCATTTTTAAAATGACAGTCAATAACAGACAGTAATGCAGGAAACTCAAGTATCTAATTTACAAATACTCTAATGTACATTAGGAGGCAAAAAACCATACACAAACTTGTACAGAATTTTGTCTAGCTTTATTTATGAAACACATGTCATTTTATACGTTTTACAATCAGCCTTTGCCCACCTCACTGACGTGGTCAGTGACAGGGTCTTTACATCATAGTAACTTATGAAAAAGTGCTGAGATGGTGTTTTTCAAAAATCTTTTTCCCATGAGAATATTACAGCCTTGCAAAGCACCTGGTCGGTCACAATGTCCTTCCGAGGATGTAGCCAATTCAAGGCTCTTAGATTAGTTCGAATACAATGGGTGCATGTCTTCTTTAATACTTCTCTTTGTCTCTTTCTTGTTCACCAGCTGGACATTATCTCTGATAGTGCGCACAAGGCCGTTCTTCTGGTGGAAGCAGGAAAAGATACACATGCACACAGATTCATTATTTTCTAACTTTGCAAAATAATCTTTACTGACAGAAATGAGCCAGCCGAGCTGCCAAGGCCAAGTTTTTAATCACACTGCAGCTTATGCTTCAAGCAATAATATGCGAGTTCATTTCTACTATTATTCTAGTAAAACAGAATTAAATGCATTACATATTATACTATTTTTCAACCTTTGTACTTCATATATATTAGTACATTTATATATGCCTGACCACACAGCTTATATGTGAATACATATTTTCTAACATTCTCCCTCCTGTTAATGCATTTCATTCTATTTGAAACATAAACAATATCATTTCATTTCTTAGCCTTTTCCTTTTCAAGGACTTTCAGCTAAGTAAGTCATTTATTTTATATTTCAGAAAAAGCATCATCTGAAATTAATCTTTCAATTTCAACACTTTGGTAAAAAGTTTTAGTAACAGATATATCAACAAATTTTTGATTAATCTTTTCATGCAGGGAATTTCACAGTAAACACATGCTCCTATTAGGAGTATACCCACACAAATAGCAATTAAGTGTTTAATAGGATGGAACCCCACCCCCCCAAACAGATTCTGGAAAAAGTCCGTCAGTGGGTTTGGGTCTGGTTTAGTCATTGCTGATACTTGCTGAATTACCTCTAGGTGGTTATTTGTCTCGGTGATCCTCAGGGATAAAAGCACAGCATTCTTCTTCGTGTACCACCTCTTGCTGCTAGGGTGAAGTAAAGAGCCATTCGATTTTGTAGCACAACAGTTCTTATTGCATTCAGTTTATCAGTCACCAATTCTAGGGTGGAAATTGCTCATGACTTCTTGACAGCTTTCTCAGCTCCCAGATCGATTTGACTGCTCCATAGGCTGGTGGTATTCCTGCCCTGGATATAACACTGTTGCCCAAGTCCATATGAGTCAATTTACTTTTGTCTTTCACTGAATTATGGTCTTTTCAACCAGCTTCGATTTTTCCAACTGGATTCACAGGTTTTTTTAACTGGACCTTCAGATTCTCGAGCTGTTTTCCTTACGTTTTGTATTTTACCCAAAGGTAATTCTGCAGTATGTCTTATTGCTGAAACCAGATAACCCAAAAACAACTGCCGGACCAATTCTCAGGTAACCATTTATATGCCTTTTTCCCACAAATAAAATCATTACTTTGGTACTAATCGTGTTATTCCTGTATGAAACATTTTTCTATCCTTAATAGACAATTGCTTAGTTAAGACTGGATTGTCACATACTGCATTTAATGTAGTTTTCATTGAACTCAGATATGAATCATGGTTAGTATTACAAACAGTACCCCCACTTTTGACTTTAATGTAACATTTATAAGACATTGTTATATTACCATTACTCCAGCCCACCTGGAGGGTATCACTTTGTAGAAACATACAACTCCTTTTTGTGTGACAGGTAAAAATAAAGCAATTTTGTCCTGTGATCTCACAGTTTCTGTATAAAAACTTTCCAAAGTCTCATTTTATCCCCAGAGGGACAGTGGACATTACAGTCTTTTATATGCTGTTGGTATAGCTGTACAAACCCAGCAATTTGAAAAGTTTATAGTCTCTGTATACACTTGCTTCATGGCCAGGTATGTGTTAAAGTTTGGATGCCAGTCTATAAACAGTTCATCACGTCTTCTCACTTTTACTCGTGTGGTTGAGTGCAGAGAAAAACCACAATAAGAGAAAAATTGTCATATTTAGTCAACAAATGCACTGCCAAAGAAAATAATTATGCAATAGTTCTTGGGTTGCTCTGCTTTTGTTTGCTTTACTCTTGGCCATTTTGCCCTTGTGTATCAGTCACAAAGTTCTTATTCAGCTGAAAGTTCTTTTGTCTGAAAAAGAGTTAAACTGCAAAACAGATTTATTTATTAACAGTTTCTTTATATAATTAGCTAGTGAACTGTCAGCCTCCAGCTCTGCAGGCATGAGAGCTTTTACTGAGGCACATAATATGCCCTTCCAAATACTACTTCAAAGGGGATCAGACCCTTTACATTTGTTACTGTTTTCATGCTCAGCAATGCTAGAGGTAAACAGCAAATCCAATTCTTCTGAGTCTCACTCATCAACTTCCTTAACTTGTTTTTAAAATCCCATTGTACCTCTCCACCAGTCCTGCTGACTGTGGGTGGTAAGCACAGTGATTCCTTAAGGAAATCCCCAAAAAATCTCCCAAGTTGTTGAATTGTCTGATTGACAAAATGTGTCCCATTGCCACTATAGATTCTTTCCGGTATGCCAAATCTAGGAATTATTTCCTTTACTAGGGCCTTTGCCACTGTTGCTGCATCCGGATTCCTGGTTGGAAAAGCTTCTACCCATTTTGAAAACATATCTATGATCACTAAACAGTATTTCTTTCCTTCACATTTATTCAACTCTATGAAGTCCATACAAATAGTATGGAATGGATATGGTGGTGTAGGAAACTCCTTGCTTGTTTTTAAATGCTCCTTGTGCATGGTGCTTGTTACAAGTATGACAAGCTGCACAAAATTTTATTGTATAATTTATGTATCCATATGTTTGGAATATTTTATTTACTAACTGTACCATCCCCCCTGTTGAGACATGGCTCTGCCCATGGCTCAACAAAGCTGCATATCTAAATAAATTAGACGGCAATATTGTTTTTTTTTTTTTTTTTCCTTTGGAAATGTACAGTCCATTCTCAAAAATTGCACCTTGTTTTACCCAGTTTTGTTTTTCTGCTTTTGTAGTAAGCATTTGCATTGTTTTTAACATGTCTAAATCTAAAATCTCAAAGGGTTGTAATTTTTCATTCAAATATAAAGTTTCTGAGTCTGAGGCTGCTTGCTTTGCAGCTGCATCGGCTCGTGCATTACCTTTGAAATCTTATCCTGTTGTTTTGTATGAGCTACACATTTACAAATAGCTACTTTGGTAGGCAACTGAATAGATTCTAATAGCTCCAAAATAAATTGCGCATGATTAATAGGTTTTCCACTGGATGTAATCATCCCTCTATTTTCTTTATTGTTGTGCAAACACATGCACTGTAGAAAAAGCATACTGATTATCAGTATATATGTTTACTTTTTTGCCTTTTACTAAAATACATGCTCCTGTCAAAACTACCAGTTCTGCTGCTTGAGCATACAAGTTGTGTGGCAAAGTTTGTGCTTCTAAATTTTTAGTGTCTGTAACTACTGCATACCCCACCAGATTTTTCCCTGTAGGACCCCTTCTGCATGAGCCATCCACGTAATATGTCACCTCAGCATCATCCAAGGGCATATCTGTAAGATCTTGTCTAGGTCATATGAGGTTGACTCAGCAGTATGGTCATACATGAAAGATGTCTAGCAGGAGAAAGGTATGCAACTTTTTCTTGTAGCAGAATTATTGCAACTGCATGAGGCATTCTCAATGTGAGAGGGTGGAATAACACCACTGAGGCTGAAGCCTGCACTGCCATTGCTGCTGCAACTACTGCTTGTACACAGTGAGGCAAAGATTGCACCACTGGGTCTAACTGTGATGAATAGTAAGCTTATGGGGCATTGCTTATCCCCATGTTGTTGCTTTAATACTGATGTCATGTACCATTGCTTACAATCTATGGTCTAAAAAAACGTTTGTGATAACTTGGAAGTCTTAAAACTAATGAAGAAGCTATTAACTGCTTTAACCTGCAGAAAGCCATTTCTGCTTTTGTTTTCCATTGTAAAATAATTTGGTACCCAGTTCCAACAAAATTAGTTGTACCTAAGAAAGACATTATTTCTTTTTTAGTTGTTGGTTTGGGTGCTTGCAAAATTGCTGTTTTTTTCTTTTCTTTCCCATTATCTAGTATTTTACCTTTATTGAATATCACATATTCCAGGTATCTAACCTGTGTTTTTTCCAAAGTTGTAACTTACTTTTGTTTACTTTGTGTCCTTGTATTACTAAAAATTTTAATAATGCTACTGTATTCACCCTGCACAGCTGCTGGGTGCTGCTAGCAAGATGTCATTTACATAAAGTAAAATTTGACTACCTTCTGGTGGGGTAGACCCTGCCAGGTTGCTAGCCATTTTTGTGCAAATATTATTGGGCTCTCACAATATCCCTGTGGTAGTCGAGTATATGTATACCTTTTACCCTGAAATGTAAATGCAAACCAATATTGACTATCAGGATGTATAGGTATTGAAAAGAAAGCATTGCTTATATCTACCACAGTAAAATACTTCTGTTGTGGCTTTAAATCATTTAACAAGGTATGTGGGTCTGGCACCGTAGGTGCTCTAGGTATTACTGCATTATTTACAGCTCATAAATCTTGTACCATCTGCCATTCCCCGTTTGCTTTTTAACAGGAAATAGGGGTGTATCACATGGTGAATCAGGAGATTCTACCAGTACTCCTTTTGAGTAATGCTGCTTATTATAGGCTTAATTTTACTTTTGCATTCTTTTCCAAAATGTATTGTCTTTTCTGTGGTCTAAAAGCTGACTTTGGGGTAATTGTAACTGGTCCTGCTGCTTGAATAAGCCCTACATTTAACTTGCCTGTTGACCACAGAGTTGTTGGAATTTTACACAAGGCCTCTTCTTTTCTTTTAATAAAATGCTAATCAGCTGTCCTTACTAGATTGCAAGTGTACAGCTGTATGTGTCTGTGTCAACCAATTCAGTTTTGTTTTTATATCCCTTGTCCTGACATTTCTAAATCAGTCTGTTTTCCCATTTTGTTACCTTTTTTTCTAAGTCTGCCCATTTAACACTTTTGTTTTTTGTCAAGCTGACATGTGGCAGTCTATTGGACTTATACAATCTCATGAACTCCTGAGGTAATGAACAGCTTACTACACTGTTTCCCTCAGTATCCCAGCATAAAGTTTGTAATATTAATTTGTCAGCAGGATTCTTACTTATATTTCTTATCAGGTCCTGGTGTGCTACAGTAGTATGGAGTACAATGTAACAAGTGCTGCTGATCAGTGTCAAGGGAGGGTACCTTACTGATGGCTACGTTTATCAGTTCTTTGGTTACTGCCCCTGGACCAATCATAACTAGGTCCTGGCTGTACCAATAATAGGCTTCACCCTCTGATCACACCACAAAAGCATCCATTTGTCTTTGTGCTTCCATACCCTGCATGGTAGGAACTACTGCTATGCCAAATATCTGCACAAGGTCTCTTCCCAGTAAGTTTACTGGATATTTTTGCAGAAACTACAATTTTACTTTTCTGAGTCATACCTGAAACAGGGTCAGTTATTGCTATATTATGGGAAAGTGGTTCCCTGTATAGCTGTCCATTTGCTGCTTTTACTAATATATAATCAGGTGATTCAGAATGTTTTGGTAACTTGGAGGGTGTATCAAAGTCCGTGGCGCTCCTGAGTTACACAGGAATTTGACCTTTCTTCCCTCCACCAGAAGTGTTACTTCTGGTTTTGTATTTGCTAGGTAGAGCTCCAGGCTCAACAATGCTAAATCTAAAATTTTATTTTCATTTTTATCCTCTACATCTGTTTGTACTTCCTCTATTCCCTCTACTACATTCACATTTTCTTTTTGTTTATTAACCTTTCCTGATGATTTTGGTTATTATCACTATCATATAGTCAGTCCACATCTCCTTTATCTTCTGTCATTGCTTTCTTATTTTGTTTATAGTCCCTAGCTAGATGCCCTTTTTACCTGACTGTAATACAAATACTTCAGCCCCGTCTTCAGCAGTGAAGACTTGTGCCTTTTTTTCTTTTTACTATTAAAGTGTCTTCAGTACGTCTAGCATACTCAAGTAAGGCTTGCAGCCTGCTTGTTCAGTGATCTATCATATGCCTTGTAATAAAGCTACTAACAGAGGCAATGCAACCTTTTAAAAATGTATTTTTTTAATTGTTGTTTAAAGCAGTTTAATAATCTAGCATAATATCCATCTACTGTCTCATTTTCCTGTTGTATGCATTAATTAATGCAAGTCCAGTCTGCTCTAAGTTTTCATTTTTAGAGATTCTGTCTGTTAGACCTTTCACTCTGTTGTCTAAAAATGTTTCAGAATTTAAGCTTTTGTTTTTTTACAATTTGCTTCCTCAATCCACCTATGTGCTTGAGGTATGCCTAGTTGGTGCTGTTTTTCTTTTGCCTGACGCCCTGCATCAGATTAAAGCTTGTTTAAGGAGTTTAACTAGTGAAAGTTTATCTAGTTTACTATCAAATTTATAGTTGTTAACATATTTTGCAAAATATCTCACATTATCTGCTTACTGCAATTGCATATGCTTCACATTATCCGTTAGGGGCGGATCTCGTGATCTCTTAGTGCACTGATCTCCCATGTCTTAAAAAGACTGTTACGTAACCCTTCTCTTGTACCACGTGGTATCTTATTTCCCCATATCCACAGTAGTGTCTAGAATGACTGTTTACTTTGCTTTGTTATTCCCTGATCTATGACTCAAGATACAATACTTGACTCTCTCTCCCTGCTATCACAAACCTTAGCAATAGCACAGTGTAACCTGGTCCCTGATCTAAAACAAAGACAAAGAGGGAAATTCTTCTTACCTGAGCCTCCCGCTTACTGCTGTTTTGTCTTCTTGGGGCCCAGTCTTCCGCTTTTCAGCCACAGATCAGAAAGTGGACAGCCTCTTTACACACAACAATTCAGTCGGAGGTCTTTTCACTTTAAGAAGAACCATTTTGGTTTGGCAGCTTCTCCTGCGCAGATTTATAACCACCCATGCACTCTGTGACCTGCAGCTTACCAAGGGAATTCCGGCTTTAGAAGGACCAAAATGTTAAATAAATTGTTAAAATCAGACTGTAAAAATCATTAGGCATTTTAAAATGACAGTCAATAACAGACAGTAATGCAGGAAACTCAAGTATCTAATTTACAAATACTCTAACGTACATTAGGAGGCAAAACCATACACAAACTTGTACAGAATTTTGTCTAGCTTTATTTATGAAACACATGTCATTTTATACGTTTTACAATCAGCCTTTGCCCACCTCACTGACGTGGTCAGTGACAGGGTCTTTACATCATAGTAACTTATGAAAAAGTGCTGAGATGGTGTTTTTCAAAAATCTTTTCCCATGAGAATATTACAGCCTTGCAAAGCACTTGGTCGGTCACAATGTCCTTCCGAGGATGTAGCCAATTCAAGGCTCTTAGATTAGTTCGAATACAATGGGTGCATGTCTTCTTTAATACTTCTCTTTGTCTCTTTCTTGTTCACCAGCTGGACATTATCTCTGATAGTGCGCACAAGGCCGTTCTTCTGGTGGAAGCAGGAAAAGATACACATGCACACAGATTCATTATTTTCTAACTTTGCAAAATAATCTTTACTGACAGAAATGAGCCAGCCGAGCTGCCAAGGCCAAGTTTTTAATCACACTGCAGCTTATGCTTCAAGCAATAATATGCGAGTTCATTTCTACTATTATTCTAGTAAAACAGAATTAAATGCATTACATATTATATTATTTTTCAACCTTTGTACTTCATATATATTCGAGTACATTTATATATGCCTGACCACACAGCTTATATGTGAATACATATTTTTCTAACACATATGTTCTCATTTTAGGGTGCATTGGGAATATTTGTTTAATAAATTGGGGATGCCATATGGGTTACCTGTTCCTAACTAATGGGAGTTCTGGGTATTTGAGATAGTCTCTGAACCATGTTGCAGGAGCTATAAGGTGCTTGATGTTTTTTGGGTCTAATCCAGCATCATTAATCTTTTATCTGCCAAATATTAGAAATTCAAGGGTGCTTATTCAACAAGGTTGGAAGATAACACATCTAGGGAACAGTTTAATCTGTATAAATGTCCTGTCAAAATGTATAACGTACCTGGTCAATGGCAAAAATTGATAGACTATTACAGGCAACTTTAGCCACTCAGGTCTTGGATAGCATCTGTTTACATTTCTTGTATTACCAGGAGTGAGATATAGGATGAAATGTTACATTGTTAAAATAGCTGTGTATAAGTTTTATTAAGTCATAGTCTTTTACATATTTTCCTTATTAATTGTTCGTATCTGTTCTTTTCATGTAATGTTTTAATAGTGGTTCATTCTGTTATTATCATAGTTGCTGTTATTATTCCTCTTTCTCTTTCTGTTTATAATGAATTAAAATTCAATTAAAAAAATACCAGACTGTGTTTACCTACGCACAGGCTGGCTGCACTGTAGATCAGACACAGGCAACCCAAAACAATGTACAAAGGGCAGGGCACAGTTATCTTCATCATTTGTACTGGTGGGAAAGGAAATACACAAGTGCATGTCTTTCATGGGGAAGTGCGTGAGTGGAAGTACAGAGGTGTAGCAAGAGAAATGCTTTTACGGGTAATGTAAGAACTGATTGAGGGTGAGAATGCCAACATAGAGCAGTGTAAGAGGATATACTGGATGTGCAGGGGGCTGTTGTGGAGTTTGTGTATGCCTACAGGGACACATCTTCAGCACTTGGTGCAGCACTGTAACTTGGCCTACCAAACAGGTCCAGGATATGCATGACAGAGAGGTCAGCTTCCTGCGCATGCCCTTGCTCCAGTAACACCTGGCCATGCAAGGAGTTCCAGTGGCTGTACTATGACTTTGACTCATCCTCACTATTTCTGCCATGGCTGGAACTAGTCTGTGCCTCCATGATGGCCCTACAAATACATTCAGTAGTGGCTACTAATGCACCAACCATATGGGTTGGTTGGTGACCATATCTCTGGCCTCATAAACCTGCTCTTGTTCAGATATTTGTGTATCCTGGCTATCTGCATGCAGGAAGACTGTGTCTAACGTTTGTGTAGGGGATGGAGACATCATACTGCCTGTGTCAAACATACACCTGTACCACCTGACTGTACCAGCTCATCCCTGCCATTATCAGTGGCTACAGATCCTCCAACATCAGACAGTGACAGTTCTATAATGCTAGTGCTGGATAAAGATTCATCTGTGAATGCACCAAAGGAAAACAATATCGAGTGTAAGAATGACTATGCATCACAAGTACACATGCAACTGATATTTTTGCAGCCATAAACATGAGATAAAGTTGCTATCCTTTATGACAAGAATATATTTTAAAAGACACCCTTGGGAGGATTAAAACTTTAAACTCATTTGCCGCTGTTTTCTTCTATAGTGCGATGAGGATCTGTGCTTCTTGCCAAACTTATATTGTGTAGAGTCAACCTCCAGTAAAGATGATTATGCTAATTAGGGCTCATCTCATTATTGTTTCTTCTTACGTGATAAGCAATCCTTATAAATGTCATGTTGATTGCTTGACAATGCCATGCAGACACCTGAGCACCTGCAGGCAGCTCTGTGCATGCTTGCTCAGCCTATTAATTTTGGCATGAGGGAATTGTCATCTTACATTTATCCATCTTCAAATGGAGTTCCTGTAGAAAATGCATTATCAGCAGCATTGACAGGAATAAAGAACTGCCATGTTTCTGACCTTAAAGTGCCATTGGAACCATAAAAATACAATGGGTATGTATATTTTCTTTGCTGTCCATTGTTCAAATGACATTCCTCTCAATGCCCATCATTGCACAGAAGCTGGGACATGTGAAACCTGTTTTGGGTCACAGTTTTCTTCCATTTTCCTGAGATATTTCAAGGTGAGACACTTTGTGGTTTGAGGAGGAGTCCAAGTTTGTCCTGGCCATCCTTTTTAAGGAGCACAGCCAAAGGCTCGTGAAGGAGGCCTAAACTGGTTTACAGTATAAGGCTAATGCCTGTAATCATTTAATTAAGGCTGCCATCTGAACTACTGGCATCTCATGTGTAATGGAACAATGCCATTACCATTCCCATGACATGAATCATTGCAAGCTCGACCTCCTTTGCTGATGGAAGGAAGATGTCTCCATACTGTAAGTATAATTTCTTTTAGCTACCAGATAACCAGTCACTGTGTGCAACTATCAAAGTTCTCATTATATCCTTTTTATCTCTGCAATCCATGCAGAGATCAAAAGGAATGTGCAGATGTACATAAGCAGACTGTACTTCCTAAAGAAAGTGCCAGGGTGAGTATACATGCTTTCATAAGAATGTCTGCTTTTTATTAGTAACAGCAGCAGGCATTACACAGTAATGTATAACTTTAAGAAACTAGAGGCACATCTGTCATTGCTAGCACAGATTAGAGGAATTAGTATGCCTGTGAAATGTTAGAAGTGTTTCTTCATGCCTCCTGCTGTATAGGTGAATCTTCATATTAAATGTCATTGTTCTCACATTAATGAGGGTATTTGCATGACCCATGCTACAGTGATCATTAAATAAAATCAAGTATATTTGTCCATTCGACAGTATCACTGCAGCAGTATAAGGTCCATATATGTAAGATCTTCATTATTAGTTGGTTGTATACTTCACAACTTACAATAGTGTTAGCTGTCTTTTGCATATCACCTGTGACTGATATATGTATATCTGAGCAGCATGTTTACTTTGTATATCTACAGTATTTGCAGAATCAAAATGAGTCACTAATCACATGCACATGTTGGTCTGTCAAAATTGCCCCGGCCATTAATTTATTTATAATATTGCAAAGGATGTCTGTTGTTGAAGGTCTCCTTTGCAGATATCTATACTGTATCATTAGCAAAAATAGAATACAGTTTTGTTTATATTTGCATTTCTTTCCCCACCCTCGTTGTCGCTATTGTTTCTCTTATATACATTTTTTTCTCTCCATTTGTATTACTATTATATGCAGCAGCACAGCAATCTACAACCGACCCACTGGCAAGGCCTGTTGTCTTCACACAGGTGGCAGCAGTAGCACAACCACCATCAGGTGAAGCGCCCATCACACCTGGTTCCCAACCTGCCACAGTTGCCTTCATTCCTCCTGCCCTACCTGCCCCATCTGTGTCAGGTAACCCTGTGAAGGAGGCTGGTATGGTGGTACCCACTGGCAGCAGTATGAGTAGAAGTCACACATTTGTTATCTATCAACAGCTGGTAGATATTGTGGAGAATATCATTGAGAGGATTTTGGATGCTTTATCAGCCACATAGAGACCATGTTTTGGCAACACATTGAGGATCATGCCTGCCCAGCACTGGCTCCATCTTCTGTGGCAGGAACCAATGGTGACAGTATGCAAGGTGATGAGTAATCTCCCACTGTGTCTCAGCTGACAGAGATTGCATCTGCAAATACCCCATCTTATCCACCAACCAGGTGTTCCCCTCCCTTTTGTGTCCATGCCCACCCCTGTCAGTTTATCAGTCCTTCCTCTCACCATCGTCTTCCCATTTTTTATCTACTGTCACCTTCTACATTGTGTTCCTTCTCTCTTGTTGTGTTATCCCACAGCCTGTTTGTCTTGTCTATCTTTTTCTTCTATATAACTTACCCCCTTACCTACCTCTTACTTCCTTTTCCTTCTTCTCCAACTTTTCCTTTTCTTAAAAAATAGGTACCTACCCCCCCCAAAAAAAGAGATTATTCCACCTACCCATCTTCATCCTGCTCATTTCTTTTCTTACTTTCTTGTTTTCATCTCTGTCCTATACTCCCATTTCCAACCTTTAATCTTGTCAAAATATTGATGGGCACATCTCATACACGCAAAAAATAGTCATATAAAACAACAATCTTTTTGTGGTCGTACATTTTACAACAGGTCATGGAAAGTACCATCAATATCTACATATAACCAGTGAGAAATGACACTTCTCTTATATAGCACAAAGGATGTCCAGTCTATGTCACATGCTGCGGATATTGCCATATGTCACACAAATAAACAACTGAGCACCATTGCAATGCAGTTTTCAAATATGAAATGGACTAATGTTTATGCTTTTACTGTGACTGCTGCCCTGGCCTAGCTTGTTAATGAGCTGATTTGTAGACTATCAATTCACAGAGTGTGGTGTACTAATTCCCTCATGTTTGCATTCTTTATTTTTATTTTTCTGCCTTCATTCTGTCTAAATGTAGCATTCCCTTCATATGTGTTTCCCTGAGGCTATCACTATGACTTCCACAATAGCTCACTTAGTAATTGATATATTGAAGAGACTATCACTGGTGAGAATTCTTGTCTCAGTTCCCTGAGGCCTGTCTTTTAATTACTGCTTCAGGTATGTTCTTGTGTAACATTCCACTATGTGTTTCCCTTACCCTGTCAGTATGAGTCCTGTATTAGCTCATTTAAGTAATGCTTTTTACAAGAATATTATTCAACAGTGTAATGAGCTGAAACCCCACAGGGATATTTTTTCATTAAAGTTGCCAATATGATAAAGGTACACTGATAATCAAAATATGATGATGTCAGAAATCCTAAATGAGTAAGTGTCATGTTTTTGTCTTTGTTAAGACATTTTTCTGCACATCTGCTGCCTTGTGTTACCACAATAATTCAGCATAATGTATTGTGTTTAATTTTATTGTATTTATCCTTTCTTGACCAGGTTGGCCTCATTAGGCTAGTGTCCTCTCTTCTGGAAAGACCAGAGTTGGCATTTATACTACGACTGGAAATTCTGTCTTACTGTTACATCAGAATCACTTGGAGAGTGCCAGATGTGCTTTGGAAGAGGCAGATGGAGAGGTAACTGTAACTATCAGAACTGAATAAATTATTGTAAGAGAGTTTGAAGAAAGTGAATTACCAGGTTTACTATCATTTGAGTGAACTGCGCTTGACTGAAAAATAACATTCTTGAAAGAATTAAGTGAAAACTAGTTGAATGAAGACCTGTCTGACTGTAAAGCAATCTCCTGAAAACCCATTTGACTGAAAACCAGTTTGACTTAAACCTATTTCATTGAATCACAAATCTTTGAAAATATTCAACTCAAGAAAATACAACATAAAATATTGTGTTTGCAAGGGGCAAGCTTTACCCCCACATCTACCTAATTATATATACTAACTCCATGGCTGCACAACACTAGAAAAAAAAAACACTACACACAGTGAATCAGTGCTTGTGCACCAACAATGAATGTATGTATGGTGGTGTTTTTTTTTTTCTTTTTCAAGTGGATGTGTAGCCATGGAGTTAGTATAATAATATAAATTTAAGAAATAATACAAAGAGTGATGCAAAAAAGTACTGAATAAAGTAATAGGAAATGGTGGGTTTGGTATAAAAGGGAGAGAAGTAAAATAAAATGTTAGGAATAGTAAGGGAAATATTTGGTGTGATCTTGAAAGCAAAAATGACATTTGATAATGTCAAGTCATGAGGTGATGTGAGAAATTTTGGAAACTTTTGGAATAATTAAAGTAAACAGTAGAAGATATAAAAACTTATGAAAATTAATTGGTGAAAGTAAAGGTAAATGGATGTATGGGAAAGAGATCAGGGTAAGAAAGGGAGTTAAGCAGGGGTATCCCTTAAGTATGTGTATTTGAACTCTAATAATGAATGCAATTATTCAAACGTTTTATGCCAGAAATAGATGAAGTATGCTAGAAGATGAGAAAGGAAACAGAGATAGCAGTGTGTCTGTCATATGTAAATGATTAGGTTATTGTAGCAAGAAATAGAGGATAGACAACTGATAATGTTATAAGAGTTTGAAAGTTATTTAAAAATGTTATTAAATAAAGGAAAAAGTAAGGGGTTTGGTGAAATAAAGAAGATGAATTAAATATATTTATTTATTTTTATTTATTTTGACACTTGTTAACCGGGTATGTCCGACTGAGCCTGAGCCCATTTTCAGTGGAGCCCAGGGAGAAAACTCCAAATACAGAACAGTTGTAACAGTAAATACAAGAAGCATTAAATAGTAAATCCAGAGCAACTCAATTACATAGGTAGGAAGTGTAAGTTCAGTCAAATAATAGAAAAATTAAGTAAATCAGCATGCAGTTGTGTATAAGAATGTTAGCAAAAAAGTAGGTTACCATGTTTACTATGTAAACATATGATATTCGGTATAACATATTAGAAGGACAAGAATTCATAAGTGAGAGGAGAAAGGAAATACAAGAACTGCGAGAGAGTAGAAGAGGGTGGTTTGTAAGAACTTAGAGATGTATGAGTGATGTAAAAATCAGATAGTGAGTCAGGCTGGGGTTTGGCAGGTGCAAATCATACATCTCAAACTATTGGATAAAAAAAATCTGGACAAAAGCCATAAATAATGGTAGGACAAAGGCCCGGAAATAGGGACACTTTTTCACAATTGCTCCTACAAACTTAGAAATTTGATAGAATAACAGGTTTTGCATCAGTATGGATTTTCTGATGGGTATGAGGTCTGAAACTCAAATATATATCATTATTTTCTGGATTCAACCCTCAATAATTTGCTAGTGGTTTGCCAGAAAACCACAAGTTTTTGAGAAAAAGAACAAAAATATGAGGCAAAAATCTATACATTCTGCGAAAATCTGTACAGTTGAGAGGTATGCAGATCCCAGAGTACAGGAATATATCTTTTAACACTATTTTGAAGTTATGATGATTGGGTAAGGTTCTAATGCTCAGTGGAAGTTTGTTCCAGGCTGAGATGACAGAGTAATTGTATAAGGATGGTCAATTGTTCTTTTGGTCTTATAGATGTCTAAGAGGATCTGGACTGAGCTGAGAAGGGAGTGATTGGAAGTATACAAGGAGATGAAGGAGGAGATGGCAGGGCAGGAGGTAGGTTTGTTAAGGATTGTGTGAATAATTAGCAGTTGAGGTAGTAGGAGCTAGTGGGGGAATTCTAGCCAGTTTAGAGATTTGAGAGAGAGAGGCAGTGCTAAGAGGTATAGGGTTGGTTTGTGGCAAACCTAGTGATTTTGCTGCAGGTGAGTTCAAGCTTGGTCTTTACGGAGGATTGTAAGTTGGTTAGGATTGGAGATGCATAAAAAGACTGGGAAGAAGGTAAGTGTAGGCAAGACAGTGTCTAGACTGAGTCTCTGGTGAGGTATTTTTTATTATTTTACAGCAAGCCCATATTCATTATAATAGAAAGGAAATTAATTTAGTAGAGTGTTAAGTTTGGGGAGTATGACAACATGCTGAATCAGCTGAAAGTGAAAATGGAAGAATTAAAAAATACTTGCATGATGAAAAAGTTTTAATTTATCATATAATAGAAAGGTCTACATGTTAAATACATACATTTTGAGGAAACGTGCTTATGTTAGGGGAGTTTACATGTTTCTGGGAAGAATAGAAAAGGGATGGCTTGATGTATTTTTAAGTTTTATATGAGGTTCAAAACTGAACTGTATTAAAATAGGAATAATATACAATAAAAAGAAGATAGTTAGTCCAAATAATCCTACTTTGCATCAATGCACCTGTTTTGGGTTAGGAATAGTGTGAAAAACAGGGAGAATAAAATGGTGGGAAAATTGTTTTATGAGAGGTATGAAGAAATATCGAAACAAGTAAAATGGAAAAGAAGGAATGAAAAAGAAATTGTGATAACAAAAGGACTATGTAAACAAGGTAAAGTTATGGAAATTAAAAACTTATGAATGTAGTGAGAAAAGGAATGAATGGTACAAAAATGTGCAAGACTTTTTTTTCTTGTACATCCAGTGAGTGATTTATGAGATGATGCATTGCTACACAACTGGGGACTTTTTGTCAAGAATGTTTTAAATGTTACCTGTTAATGGAAATATAAAATATAAAGCAATAGATGAAAACGTGTTAAGATTGCAAAAAGAGAAAACTACAAAACATTTTTTTTCTTTTAAAATGCAAAATTAATAAGTTTTTTTTTAATTTTTTAGAAAAAAATGAAAAGCGTATATAGTTGGGAACGTTTCAAGGAAATTAATATGGAATTATCTGAAAGGTAAAATATGAAAAAGGAAGGAAGAATGATAAATAGAATAAAATATTATTTGTGACAATGTGGGTATTACAGAAAATAAGATTTTAAGGACTATTGCACAACAAAAATAGAAGAGATGACAATGTATTTGTAGAAATAAAATAGTTGTGGGAAAGGCACTGCAAAGAGATGAAAATTAGGGAAATGGAAATGGAAGAAATATATACAATAATTGTTTTATATTACTGTGACGTCCCTCCTCTGGGCCATTAATCAAGGAGCCTCAATCCTCACCAAGGACACCACTGAGAGACTTTCACTTGGAACAAAAATAGATATGCACAGTATTTCCAGATGCAGCTGTCTGCACCAAGCACAATTTCCCTTAAGAGCACACAGGCAACAGTCTCCAGTCCTGGAGCTGGGCTTCCTTCTCCAGGCCTCAAATAAGACTCACCATTGACATAGCTATAGAGTTAAGTCCTTAGCTGAGTGTTCTAAGCCAAGTCCTCCACCACCCTCTCTGTGAAATCAGTGCTCTCAGTGTCCCTATTCCAAGTAGCTGACACACACACTCTTTGAGATTTGATTTTCGCACTCGCACACACACAAACACCTAGGAAAGGCTGGCATAGATTACCCTCTCTACCACCTTCTGCTAAGATTGTAAGGTAGATACACTGCCACCAGAACACCTGCTATGCCAGCTACTCTAAGACTTTTAACAGGGCATCCAATTATACTGCATGAAGTTAATACTAATATAAATGGTAATGTTGACCAAGCAACAAGACTTTCAGGATTGCCCACAGTGTCACCAACTAAATATAAGTACTTTCAAAGGTTAAAATATTCTCTAAAATACTAACCACAATGAAAAGTTTAAACGTATTTAATAATAAACAATAAAAGAACATGAAAATACTAAATATCTATTTACAATAAATGCCAGAGGTTCAATATTAAAAACATAACACAGATGGAAAGGTTCACACAGATACAGAAAAACAATAATTAACTAATCACACTGTATTTTCCTGACTGATCTGAAAAATTACTGTCCCCTAGTTCACTTACTAGTGCAAGGCAAGATGATGTAGGTGAGTGGTCCTTTTTGTTAGGATTCAAAAACAGGCTGCTGCAAACTAATTGACATCTCTCACTAATATCTAAATACCATTTCAGTGTTGGCTATCGAATGACATTGCATCTGGTCATCTGACTCTGGTTCTACACAACCCCCCTTTACTAGAAACTGAACTAGAATTTAGCACAAATGTGTTATAATACAAAGAAATAGAGCTTTGTTAGACGTGTAACAACATATGGAAGCTGTAAAACCATTTTAACACTTCCACTCTTCCTACAGAGCTACTAAGCCAGGCTTCTCACAGACATGTTATCTCTGTTAGATGCAATCAATATAGCCTAAACCAAGTTAATTTAATTTCAGACTATTTTTCAATATTAGCTCGACTGGGATTAACCTCTTCTCTTCCAGTATCCTCTATTACAATATATTCATTTTAACAGCTACAATGCAGTCTGACATACAGGTATATTTCTTTTCTGTCCAGTGGGGCCCACTGTTGATATATTTCTAACACAAGCAGCTTTACAAATACATTTTTCAACACATGCATCTATACAAATCAGATTGATATACAAATATCATATAATTCTTTAAAAAACTCCAGCTAGCTATACTGGCATATGTTACACATCCACTGCCTTACTTTTCCTGACATAACTGGCAATACATCACATCATCACAATTAATTATGAAGAAATTGTAAAAATTATGTATATAGCATGGATATGGGGTTGCAAAAATATGTAAATAATGTAGTAATGTAAATAATGTATATATATATATATATATATATATATATATATATATATATATATATATATATAAATAATGCAAACCTTACTCTTTCTGACAGATGTTGTGACATGTTTTATATCCACTTGAACTGCTGCCAGCTCAAGCAGATAAAACCTTGGGTTAACATGTCACTGGAAGGAGAACATACTCAGGAAAGCCATACCCCCTAATATTGCACTGCAGTTTCAGCAATCTGATGCAATCCAATCAAAGTGGATCCATGCAATATGGAAAACGAAGTATAACACTCTATTACATCTAGCATTATTGACTGACTACAATGTTCCATGGCATACTGGGGCCATATTCAATACTTTTGTACAAAGCTGGGGGGATGGGCACTAGATGCTACCAGGGAGTGGAAATAGACCCTACAACATTACAGCAGCAAAGGCAATTGCACTGCTTGTTGCACCGCTGACATGGCTATGTTACTGTTAATGTCTGTGCATGGTTGTACAATGGCGACACTAAAGGTCATGCATGATTAGTGCCTAAAACAGTTGCTTGGACCTTTTCTATGGTCATGTGATATTATAACAGGATCACCCCTTGGGACCCTACTATAGCCATGACAAGAAGCTGTGCATCATGCAAACTGCCCTAGTCACATGCATTCATACTGAGTCTCAGGGTTCCTTGTGCAAACTTGGTAAATAGCATTGGCTTGGCAATATTTGAGGATGTAACATTTCTGAATGCTGCAGGAAGAAAGTAAAAAGTGTCTAGAAACTATAAGAAATGGAAAGTCAAAGAATTTAGAACTTTGAATTGTGATATGACTGTATATACAAAGAAAGGCTGGAGAAAAATGAATCCCTTGACTATGAGGAGAGAAAAACTACCACCAGTTAACAACTAGTAAAATTAAATTTCAGTCGCCAAGCAACTGGAGTCACAGAGAAAAGAGGAGGTCTAGAATTTGAAACATGTTATAAAAATGCTGGGATGGGAAGAAGAAAATAAAAAAAAACAGTTGAGGGGGCATATAGTAGGCTAGCTGATAAAACCAAAGCGGTTAGGAGGACCTTAGTTTCTTTTTCCCTGTCATTACATTTTGGAACTGTATTGCCTTGCTGAGAAAACTTTGTTTGACTTCTAGCTTGCTGAAGTCTTATAAAATACAAAGAAAGAGAGTAGAAATGAGGTAGACCCTCTGAAATAATGTGTTCCTTTCATTTCCATTTTTAAAGATCTTAGCAGAGGAAAGAGAGAATAACATCTACCCAGAGAAGCATACAAGATCACAGCTTTGACAGCTGTTGAGAAATTCTGAAAATGTAGGTAGACAACTCTTCTCATTACTACCTACATGATCACCTTAGAAAGTAATGTCATAGCAACTAAAAGGAAGGGAATTTGTAGGTCCATAGTTGTATATATATTTTAACAGAATGTTTGGGATAGATGGCTGACTATTAAATAAAATTGTGGGTGCAACAAGGCATTCCCTAAGACTGTCTAGTCAGGCAGAACAGCTACAGAAAGAAAAAAAAAGCATTAGTAATAATTAAAATTACTAATTGTACTTTATATTCTCTATACAATCTGCATAACCTAAAACTCTTTCCATCATCTGGTTTTTAGAAGAATGCTTAGCTAAAGGGCAACTTCTGGTCCCTTCCTTTATGCCTGCAAAACTGCTTCTATACTACCTAATCAGGGCAGCTGAACAGTCACATAGACCAACCCCCCCCCCCGTTCCATAGTGGCTTTTTGAGGAGCACAGAAGAGGGACAGGGAGAACAAAATGGATGGTCTGAGGACCAAGTGACTACAGCACCCGTCAATAGCTGAGGCAGAATGAAGCCAAGTAAAGACCAAAGCCCCAGACAACTTTTACCATATTGCTACTAAGGGAAGGGAAGTCACATTACAGAAACCTTGGTCTATGTCCTAGCCACAGCCTGGTAAGCAGTTAGAAGAGTTTGAGTCAGTCTTACCCACTACCTGAAAAGTTAATATTTAAGGTAAATGTTTTTAATGCAGGCACCAAACACACTGCCCTCTACCCTTAGGAACCATTTCTGATAACAAATTCCAGAAACATAATAATTTACTAGGGAAAACCCACAGGGAACCAGGACTGTTTGTCAAGCACAAACGATGCCTGACAACCAGTAGACAGAGACTGGAAGTGTCAGTTTTACCTCTTAACAAAATATTTAAATTATAGATAAAACCTTTTTATTGGCAATGACCAAAGATCATGTCCCCAGAAACTAGCAATTGACTATACTAGAAAAATTAAACTTTCTTTGACAAAAAAAAAAAAATATTTAGAAAGACATCCTAACAGTAAACCAGGACTGCCAGCTGCAGAATAAGTCTGATAGTTATTTATTATTATTGATGATTTTTGTACTTGGGAAGTCATCTACCCAAGGTAACTATCACATTGATAATATGCCCCTAACATTTGACATATATGTTTGGGATTTCAGAATTTATGTGGACAATGACCTAACTTTTGACCAGTAGGTGTCCATTGTTTTAAGAAATTCCTTCTATATTGCACGACTTATAAACAAAAGAATTGTGTCTAGATCTAGGGATGTCATCGTCCCCCCTTACTTAGCCCTCATTAGGCCAATCATTTATTATAATGCCCCATTTGGCATGTATCTGTCTAGACATGTGCAAAAGCTGAAATGTCCACAAAGATGCCATACTGAAAGTATACAAAGCTTAAATAACATATACTATATGGACTGACTCAAAGCCCTGTCACTACACTCAGTATCCTAAAACACAAACAAGGAATGACACAACCATTCAAAATAAATGAATACATTTAATATCCACAAAGCTTTCAAGCAAAACTGCCCTTCATTGGTGTAAAAAGTTAAAATTAAGAGGACTCATATATATATATATATATATATATATATATATATATATATATATATATATATACATACATACATACATTAAAAAAATTAATCAATTATCACACACAACTAAAAATATCCAATCAATGCCTATCTACTTAACAAGGTTTAAACAATAATGCAACCAGAAATAAATAACTTAATAAATACTTCTCATAACTTATTTGATCTTAACTTTAAAACATGTTTAATACTAACAGTTGCAGTCAAACCAGGTACATGATCAGCTGTTAATGTTGAGATCCATTTATATTCCATAAATTCCATTTGTTTGACAATATCTCTACCCCTAGGTGAAACATAAATTTCTTGAAGTACCCTAAATTTAAAAGTATGATCCCTATCCATTATGACTATGTTTAAAAAATGCATTAGTATTAACCTCCCTTCTGATATCAGATAAATGAGCACATATCCGTTCCTTCAACTTTTTATTACTTTTACCTAAATAGAATACCGTACGTTTACAGCATGTAGCTAAATAAACTATATCCACTGAATTACACGAAGCAAAACATCTAAATCTATATTCCTTCCCTATCACCGGGTGTTTAAATATATTATCCATTGTTATATAAGCACAGTATTCTGTCTTTACTTGAACCACTCATTTTTGGTAAATACTTATAACAGAGCTGTTCTTTCAAATGTCTATTCCTTTTAAACAGAAACTGCGGTCTCTCAGGAACTATCGACAGTACTGACGAGTTATTTTTAACAATGGTCATAACTTGGTCTGATCTCCTATTGTATTTCATAGAATATTTCACACTCATTTCATATTCCTAGATTTCTTATGAATATTATTACAAAAATAAGGTGCACTTACAGTCCCGCACGTAGACTCAACATTAAGTCTATTCATCTGTAAGTTTTCAGGTTTATAATTCCAATCTAAAAACTCCATCATCATTTCTCCAACTTGTATATCAGTTATAATCTACTGGGTCTTAAAATCCGTCCATGAACCACCCAATTAAATATATACTCAGGATGCATACTTGTTCCGTTTCTATGTAAATAACTATTTTTATGAATATTTTTCTTATATATCTTGGTATGTAAAATATTATCTACCTTATAAATTGATACATCTAAAAAAATATTTCTACAACTGAAAAAAGTTGGTTAAATCTTAAAAATGTACTATTACAATATCTTTGTGGTTTGACCTTACCAGAGGCATTGTCTAGGAAAAAGCAATAAGTGGGTGGACATCGTTTAGCCAATATTCAAAAGCCTAGAGGGGACAGGTGCAGGCCATCCTTGGTAAAGACATGTGGTTTGCTATCTATCTCTCCCCATGCAGACAAATATTGTATCTTCCTAGAATTTCACCAAAACAAAGTCAATTATTAAAGTCAGTCATCTTTTTCTTCCTAGAATTTCAAAAAAACTAAGTCAGTTATTAAAGTCGATCATCTTTTGTTCATTTTGTGGCATCATCTTTGGTTCATTTAGAATGTTGTTTAATGCTAGGCATAAACTAGCCTTTGACACATAGCCCAAAAGCTCTGTAATGTCTCTCTTCACATCGTCAAAGTATGTCTCGCGTCATTTACACCTACATGGACTATAACTGAATCATACTGTTACCTGTGCTACAATGACTTGAGTATGTGTAACTTATGTTGCTACTGTTAAGTGCTTTCTAGTTTGCTGAGGATAATTTTTGCAGGCGTAATGTCTGGCTGGTATTTTTAGTTTGGAAAGATTGCATTTAAGTGTCTCACTATAAGTAGGTTTATTTTGAGTGCTTGCCCACATGAGTTTCCCCTCCAGAGACATTGTGTATATAAATCTCTCACATACTGTGTTTGTTTCATTGAGGATTAAATGGTTATCAGTGAACATTAGACAATTGGTACATTGTCTCAGGATACCCACATCTACTAAACTGGCCGTGGCGAAATTAGGAACGTGCATATCCATGATGTCAAGACCTTTATTGGATGAACTACAAGGGTGTGGTATACAGTGTGTTAATAGTGGGCTGAATAAAGGTGTTTTTGGGAATAGCGACTAAACTAGACTATATAATACCAAATTCTAGGGTCGATGCTCCTTAATGCCTGAACTTGCCGTTCTGTGCTAGTCAGCATGCAAAGTAGTTGCCCTGAGTTACTGGTACAGCTAAATATTTGTATTTAAAATTTTGAGTCAGTCAGATAAGGAGCCCTTTATTAACTTCAGTTGTTACTTCAGTTTGTGGTT
The DNA here is from genome assembly GCF_019279795.1 of Protopterus annectens. Taxonomy (NCBI): domain Eukaryota; kingdom Metazoa; phylum Chordata; order Ceratodontiformes; family Protopteridae; genus Protopterus; species Protopterus annectens. The sequence goes on from NC_056737.1 coordinate 1,765,294,305, forward strand.
ATAGTATGTATGCTTCTTACTTGCCTTTAAACAGCATTTTTGTTAAGTACCATTACAAAACAATCCAGTAATTTGGCATTTGGACTGCTGCCAGACCAGTGAACTGCACTTGACACCTCAAAATAAATCACATTTTAATCTAATTTTCTGCTCACTGTAGGTATGGAGACATACTAGATAAACTGTTAGCAGCATTCTTTAACTACAAAAAGCTACACAATGAAGTGTGTTCTTTACTTCTTAGGACTGTTGTACTACTGTCAAGGATGACAGATGAGCCGGAGAGTAGATAGCATTTCATTCATGTGAACATGTGAGTATATGGGTTTGCATAAGTGTCTTTATGGTTTCTTTGCATAAGAAGTAAAAGGTGCATCTCAGGACTGTGATTTGTTTATAAACATTTAAAACCATCAGTAGTTGTGTGTAATTTATATTTACAGAACAATAACGTGATATAGTTTTAAAAAAACTAGTTGCAGGAATTCATGTGAAAAGTACCTTTTGCTATTCTATTCTGTTGCGTCTCTTTCTTTTCCATTTTGCCAGAATAATTATTATTTTTAAAGGAACCATACAAATGGATGTTATTTTACCTTTACTGTTTTGTTTCTTCTTTTTCCAAGCATAATATGCTTGATGCTGTATATCACACGGGGAACCATATATATAGAGAGAAAGAAAGACAGAGAGAGAGAGAGTAAGAGTGATAGTCATTCCACTATTAAGCAGCATAGACAGACTTCGGCATAAATGAAGCTTGTACAAATTCAATGCTGCGTGTTATCCTGCATCCTACCTATAGCTCCCCCTATAGCTTTTGCATAATGGGGTATTGCTTAGGATTGAAATGCATGGTTCACAAAACCGTCAATAATGTCAAAAGATGCATGGTTTATAACATTTTCTCATTGAAATACTTCCTGGCAAGGTTTAAATCCTTAGTAGTTTTGAACCTGCATATGTGTCTTTTCTTTATGTTTTCAAGAATATAAGGACAATGCAAAGACTTTAGGATCAGCCAGCTAAATTTGCTTGACTTAAATATTTGGAATAGATTTTCAGTTTGCTGAAGATGCATGCAGACTCCATGATACCATCAAATGATCTGTAACAAAAGGAAAGACAGTTAACTAACACTGATTAGCTGTTAAAAAAATATATTTAAATGTCCTGATATACAGGTTGGAAAATGGGTGCTGCTTCTCTGTGGAGTTGTGCAGTGTGTAGTATTAATAAGAAAAACAACAAAGAAATGAATGAGGGCTCTAACTTAGTATAGCCATTAAAAGGTACAGAAGCAGAAGTGGAGATGGGAAATATGAAACAGAGAGAGAGGAAAAATGCCTACAAATGGGAAAACAGGTGAAGATCTAGAGATACAGTGTGGCTGGTAAATTGTCTGTCTGGTTAGTTTTTAGAGCTTCATATTGACATATTGAGGCTGATGTCATCGTATTTGCAGAACAACAATATGATGTGTTTATACAGAAGCTGGTCCTATCTAGTAGAAGGCTGATAACCTCTCCCTTTAAAGTTATTTAACCACTCTCTGAGTTGCACACCTTTGTAGATAGAGGAGATATCAGACATGATACAATGATGAGCCATGTCTACAATATTTTTGCCCCTGAGGACTCATTAGGTATCCCAGAAGCTTGAGTAGTTTTCCATTTGTCCAGAACTTGCACAAGCATCAGCAGGTCTGATTTGACTGTTTTATGTTTACAGAATGTGTATTGGATGCACTGCATGGGTGTATAGGAACACCGTGTGTCCCTGGTTGATGCACTACTTGCCATGAGGAGCAAGAATGTCTTACAACTGAGCTACATTTGCTGGAAGTGGTATGTACGTATGATAAGTGCATCACATGTAGTTCAGGAGGGTATCCTAACTATGATGTTACTTTCAGCTATTCAAACCAGAGAAAAGCATCAGTAGGGCTGGTTGGAATGAAGGCCTTATTGTTAACCCTTGCAGCCAGAGCTACTTGTGACTTACATGCTCTAGCATATCTGCTAATAAGTCATGGAGTACGTTATACAAATTAGTCAGGTAATCCTTACTTATAGTTCAGTATAACCATATTTCAGTGTCACCCATAAGAACCATCTGAAACTCCTTCCATCAAACTATGAAGATAAGACTGTGATTGCGAAATGGAAAGATCTTAAATGTGTAGCATAAAAATAAAACCTGTCAGTGGGACATTCTCAGCCTGTTTTTTTATCTGGGTAGAAATGACTTAACTTTGGAGCACAACTGCCATCCTTTGTTCAAATAGAATGCAAAGCTTTGCTGTCCCACTATCTCAGCTCATACTGCAGGACAGGGGAAGGACTGGACCATACAGTTTACAGAAATAAACATGTCAGTTCCCTAATTTAATTTTCTTTTCTTTTTTTCTTCTTCTTTTTTTTTTTTTGAGCAGGATGCTGCTTGCTTGCAGGTAAATTTCTGTTTGATAAGCAAAACAGTTATGCCTTTTTGAAAATAATTGTCTTGAGAACATCCTAGATGGTATATATCTCCTTAATGTGCCATAACACAACTTCCCTTCATTCCAACTTGTAGCTGTTCAGCTGTTAATGTGTGTCATTAGTTGTTTAAAAGATATTACATCTGGTTTCAAAAAGTGGTAAAAATACAAAATTCATTACAATACTTTGAGAACTGAATGAATGACAGTGAAGACGTGTTACTCATTGGAACAGTATAATAAAATTAACTAAGAAAGGGATAATATTGAAAGCATGCTTTAGTTTAATTACCAATGCATTGTGTGGAGATATTTAATTCACTACATAAGAGTATGTTTGCTGTGACATGACTCCCATGAGCCAGGACCAACAAGCTGTATAATCTCTGTTGGTCAAAGGTACTAAAAAAGGTTTCCTCAGTGAAAAATCTGCCATACTATTGTTTATGATAAATCCTAGAGCTTCAGTAAGTCATTGCCTCCCAGAAGTACATTTTTCAAAATGTGGCTTTTCCCCTTGGACATCCATTTGCCTGGGGTGTCGGATACCTTTTAAGAATGCGAGAGCTAACTGATAATTACCTATAGCCATTTGTCTGTTCCCCTCTTTCACACATTAGAAAGAGCAGTGATTTCATTACCAAGGCTTTTGAAGTTTCATTGCAAAAAGATATGTTTTTATGACACTGCAGATGGTATTTATGAATTTATTCAAAAAGACATGGATTGAGGGCTTTTACCCCATTAGATGGACAACCATTCTGGGTCTTAAGAAGCTGTTAACACACTTTTTCCTGGGTCTATATTACGAAATCGAAAACCTGTTTCAGCGAATACCACAACACTGACACACATAGCCCGAACCGCAAATACGCTGAACCCCCTAAACCATGAAATTTAAAATCTCAAAATGTCATAGTAGGCCAACACCACTGCGCACTACATAATACATACCCAAACATAATAAATAAAACACATACATACCCTAACTTAACCCTACTTCTAACCCTACACTAAAACTTACATACATTACTATCTATGCACTTACCTTAACCCGCATCCTAACCTTAAGGTCTGTAACTATCACACACTTACCCTACAGACATATACCCAAACAAAACAAAAAATCCACACACATACACTTAACAAAACCCTACTTCTAACCCTGCACTAAACCTTACATACATTACCTATCTATGCACTTACCTTAACCCACACCCTAACCCTAAGGTCCGTAACTATCGCACACTTACCTTATGGAGCTATACCGCAGACAGGCCAACCATGACAATTAGACATTTCGTGTTTCATGGTTTTGAACATTCGCCATTACCTTAGTTCGCACTATAGGTGTCACTCAATTCCAATTCGCTCAAACAGATCTTCGGTCATCTAATACAGACCCTTTTTCCTGTGGTCCAGTGGTACAAGGTTTAATTCCCTCAGCCTCCACTGCCCTGTCTGATTCTCAGCAAGTCACTTAACCACTCATGGGCTTATTCTGAAAAAGGAGTTCATTACTCTACCCTGGAAAATAAATACAAATAAAATAAATAAGGATTACCTTATTACATGAAAAGTTATTCTGTTTCACTCACAACTTATGTCTATACAATAGTCATTTTTTAACAGAAACAAGGCATAACCATGAGCAGGTTTGCACTTAGCTATGATGAACCTTTTAATATGATTAATTTAAGATAGGAGCTAGGCCAATGAGTGAGGTACAGGACAGCAGGTCTAATAACTGCAAACACAGAATGCTGAAGCCACATGTATACACTAGTCTGCATGTGTAAGCACACATCGATGGAAGCAAGCATAAAGCAGGTCTGGATGGAAGTGCAAAATGGGACCATATTTCACTATGAATGCTATTACGTATTGACAATTCAGTAATGATTTATTTTTTTATGCATGGATCATTAGGTGAAACTTGTTCATTTTTTTTTCTCAATTACAATCTATAGGTTTTGGTATTTCCTTAACAACTAGCATGAATAATGTCACTATGGTATTTTTGGATGCATTTATTTTTCTTCATGAAGATACACATAAAACTATTTTACATTGAAAAGCCACATCAGTAAATTATTGTTTATATCTTTCAAACTTCCATTACTAATACCTTAATACCTCCCTCTCTATGGGAAATTGAAAAGAGACAGTTATACAATGACATTACTGACACTGAAACTGTTTACAGAGACACAGAGATAAGGATGTTCCACAAAGATTATACCAAGCATATCCTAGAAAGAGCATATTTCATAAAACTCAAAAAATTCTCAAAATGGAGAGTTACAGCCTTTAACACTTAACATCCTTTAAATATTTTGAAAAGAGAGAAGAAGCAATTTCTTTCACCAGATCTACATGGTTTCCAAAACAGTTAAGACTGAAAAACATTAATGATGTACTGCAAAGTGATTCTGTGTCAGGATCCGTCTTACCTGGCCATCCCAAGGTTGTGTCTAGGAATTTTCCAAGTCTGGCAGATTGATTAGTTCAGTCTTGATACTTTACTTGGACTAAGACAGCAATGGTAGTATAATATCATGTGTTCAAATTGTTCAGTTTCTCTTATTTTGACACCTGTCCCACTCAGTCCCTTCATAATGTACATTCTCATGTATGTCAAGGTGTAATATTCAATGTTTAGCTAATGGCCATGGACCTCTCCCGAGGTCATTGCTAGCTGCTCTCCACTTGGACTAAGTCCAGAAAGCCTTTTCCCATTCCATAACTCAATTTTAATTTTAAATATCTCAACACATTCTCCACCTGTCTAATCTCCACATGCAAGGAATTCCATCTTTTCCAGCTCTAGACATAATGCAATCACTACTTAAATGTGTGCTTATCACCTTTATATCCACAGAGAGCTGATTAATTCCTGTGAAATTATCATGTTGTAAAAAAATGTTTACTATGAAATGCCTAAAATCCAGATTTTTCAAACGTGTAGATGCTAATTAGATGTTCCCTTAAATGTCTGTGGTAAATTGAGAAGAATTTAAGCATTCCAAGTCTACCTTCATAATAATGACTTGATAGCCCTTCCATTTTATTTATTTATTTATTTTCCCTCTGCACATTTCCAGTATACCAATATCACTTCTTGAATAGAAAGCAAAACCAGATTCCATGAGGAATGTATACAAAGGAATCCTAACCAATTCATCTTTTGAGAAAACAGTTCTTAATAGTGTTCTAATAGCTGAACACATATTCCCTAATATTTTATTCAGCTGCCGTTTGTCACCAATAATAAAACCTAGATCTTCACAGTCCAAACTTTCCTTAATAATGATACATTCTACACTATACAGGTAGCCTGCATCATGTCTAACCATATGCAACACCCTCAAAAAGTGCATAACATCTGTTATAGTGTCAGGCTAATGCAAATAGTGTACATAGTTATTTAAGATGTTATGTATAAATACTATGGAATTCATTCAAATGTATTTGAAAAATAAAATAAAAATTTTGAGAAAAAAAAAGTGCATAACATTAGATTAAGCCCATTCAAATAAGTTAACTAAATAGATTTGAATTTCATGCTGGTCACAAATTGAAATGACCACCCCAACAATGTATGCGTCATCAGCAAACTTTCCAACAAAGAACTTGTCCACAGCTTGAAAATAAGTCATAAATATATGGAACAGGAAAGGAAACCACAACTGAACCTTGCAGACCTCCCTGGACTTTTTAATTTCCTTGGGCTTCTGGCCTTGAATACATATGCTTGACATTCTTTCATTTAACTAATTTACTATCCATTTAATAACTTTATTACTTAACTTACATTTTGCTAAGGGCTTGATGATTTGCTGATGAGGAACTGTATAAAAAGCTTTTAATACATCCAAATAGATGACACTGACTGCAATTTCCATAATGAAGGACTCAGCAACAGCAGAGTAAATGCTTAACTAAGTTCATAATAGTAGATCTTAATAAATAATATATTCTAAATACCAATCTCAGCATTACATTTATTAGAATTCTTTACTAAACACATGCCAGTAAGTCTAAAATTTTCAGTACCAAGAGAACTCACGACCTCATTAATTGGACTAATGTGAACACATTCCCACTGGAGGAGGACAACTTCAAAATCAAAGATTGTTGGAACAAGTTTAATAACATTTCCTTAATACCCTCTTTAATGTAAAATAGAAAATAGGCCAATTATCTCATCTGGCCCCAATGCTGTATCTAGTCTTATTCTGGCCATTAACTACTCCCCATCTCCATTGATGTAAGAGGACATTCAAAATCAACAGGAATGGTTACTAAGTTAATGCTGTCCAGATAGCTACTCCCCCCAAATATTCCACTAAATAATTAGCAAAGCAATACACTACCACAATTGTATCTATTTCCACTCTAACTTTGCAAATCAAATTGGTGCTGGAATGTACAGCCTTGTTACATTTCCTAACGTATTTATAAAATGATTAATTTTCATTACCAACCACATATCTTCCTAAATTCAACTCATAAAAATGTTTCACATCTCATATATGGCAAAGGCAATAAATTCATCCTTCCATGTCCAGCTATGCATACAATCATAAATAAATTAAATGTCAGCTCTGTAAAAGTTTCTGCCAAAATTGTACTAAGTTTCCTTGAAAGGAACCTTCAATAAAATTACATTTTCCTATGGAATGATCTGAAGAGCTAAAAGGATTCAAAACTGTAACATCTGTAGTGTTAACCACTTGGAATGACAAAACAGCATCAAGGCTACTATTTCCCTGAGTTTACTATTATCCATGCTGAATTACCACTAGCTCAGGCAGAACTAATAGCCATCAGTTATCCAGCCTACAACTCCTCTCCTCATTTTCCATTCCGTTCCTGGGAGGTTGGCGCCCCTACCCCACCCATATAAAATTAATTCCTGACACTAACCATCTAAGTTCTTCAGCCCATATCCCTTATTCTGCTTTATTTAGGGAAGGAGGTCTATACAACCCTGAAAACTTGAACAGCAAAACACCTTTGTATATACTGACATCCTACTCTAAGTAGCATATTGACTGAAATGGCCATACCTTTTTTATTATATACAAATACACAACAATATATACACAATAAGGAAAATTGATCTAGGTATATGTGTGTGTGTGTGTGTGTGTGGGGGGGGGTCAGACTACTTCAGAAGCCTGACAAACCAAAATACTGAAAATTCAAAATACCGAACACATTTTTAATTCAGGGGGCACGACCCATGCACCCATCATGTGGGTGACTGTGTCCCCCACACTCCCTGCTAAATATATATATATATATATATATATATATATATACATATATATCTATATATATATATATATATATATATATATATATATATATATATATATACATATATATACATATATATATATATATATATATATATATATGGCAACTCGGCACATAAAAATTTACTGCCAATCATTAGCGGACCGGAGTTCCACTGTGGCGACCCCTAACCTGGAAAAGCCGAAATACACAAATATATATATATATTTATGGGTCACCTTCAATTCGTAGACAGTTCATTTCACTGACAACCAAGTCAGCAGGCACAATTCACTGAAACTTCATTTCACTGACACTTCATTTCACCGACACTCATTTCATCAACAATGATATATGGCCTATTCCCCACTGTACAGCAACTCTGGAGTTAGAATAAATAATAAGGGAGGGTGTGGGGGGCACAGCCCCCACAATGGAGGGTGTGGGCGTGAAGCCACCACATATCATAAACGTTTTACAGTATACAGATGTAGTCTTATAAGTGCAATGAATAACTATTTCCAAAAAAACATTATAGGACCCCAGTATGTGGGGGGCTTCGCCCCACACCCCCCCATTGTGGGAGGCTGTGCCCCCCCCCACACCCACCCTTACTATCTATTCTAAATCCAGGGTCACTGTACAGTGGGGAATAGGCCATATATCATTGTCGACTAAATGAGTATCAGTGAAATGAAGTTTCAGTGAATTCGGCCTGCTGGGTTGAGTGTCAGTGAAATGAACTGTCGACGAAATGAAGGTGATCCATATTTATATATACCAACTCCAAGATTGCACAACAGTGGAGAAGGGCCAAATTCCATCATTCTGTATTCTGAGTTTTCAGTCTTTTGGGATTCAGTCTTTTGGTTTTTCAGTCTTCTGAAGTTGACCACCCCTCCACCACACACACACACACACACACACACACACACACACACACACACACACACACACACACACACACGCATATATATATATATATATATATTGATATATAAACCAAACATGCTTTCTGAAAAATTTCTGTATTCATACATATATTTATGCTATCTGTGACCATTTAATTAGTAGACATTTTAGGTACTGATTCATGGTAGTATATGCTTAGACATACAGTTTATTGTTTTATACTTATATATATGTTTAGATATACAGTTTATTTATTATACAGTGATTGAATTCCATAGTTTAAATATAGGGTAAACTTTCCTGTATCTATCTATCTATCTATCTATCTATCTATCTATCTATCTATCTATCTATCTATCTGTCTATCTATCTATCAATGTATCTATCTATTTATCATCTGTCTATCTATCAATCTATCTATCTATCTATCTATCTATCTATCTATCTATCTATCTATGTATCTATCTCCCTATCAAGCCTTTTAAGTGCAACCTAGATAACTGGATGGGGAACAGAAAATACACCCCTGGGATTCCATCTGTGTCCCTGCTGGACAGTGGCATAGGGTGCTGACTTGTTGGAACATGGGCTAAATTCTGGCTAGGCTTGTAAGGGCCTCAGGACCAATAGCTTAATAACTTCCTATGATCCTTTGATCCTCTCTCTCTAGATATACATATATATATATATATATATATATATATATATATATATATATAGATATATATATGTATACACACACATATGGCTGTGCATGTGTGTGTGTGTGCGTGTGTACATTGGTAGATTTATTTTATTCTTCATATGGGTTACTAAAAATTAACTACTCTTGATTATTTAAATTTTGCATGTAAATGCTGGTATTTTAGGATATTTCTGAAAACAGTTGGAAACATCTGGAATTTTTCCAGTTGACTTTCTTGTGGCATTTTTTGATTGGTTGTTGGTATTTTTTATACTCCTTTGCTTCTGTGTCTGCACATTGCACAATGTGACCCAGAGATGACTAACAATGCAATAGCAGACAAATAGAGTGGTGTTGATTAATTAATCTAGGAATCTGATGGTAAAAACTGCACTGACCAAAAACAGAATAGTATAACATGATGATGATGATGTGACCCACGAGTCCCAGTAGCATGCCTGTAGCATACCTGTACCTATGCAGATTCTCACATGTAAGGTTGAGCCACTATGAGAACTGCTGAGGGCTGTAGTAAGGGCTTCAAAACAAAGGCTCAACCAATTAATTTCTTGTAAATGGGCAGGAAAGTCATTGTATAAGACAATGAGAAAGGGTTAAAGTGACCACTGGAATACACAGAAGGAAAAACAGAAGGAAAAAAGTGTAGGATGGGAGTGTGGATTTTTTTTCCTGTGACACAGGTGTCCATTATTTTAAGAGGGTAGAGACAGAAGGAAAATAAGGGGAAAGTATGGACAGGAAAGAAAGTATAAGGATTGTGTGAAGGCAGACAGACAAACGAGCACAGAACACCGACAAAAAACAAAGTGATGTACAAAATGGCAGTACATAAAGGTGAGTTACAGACAGAGACAGCAAGAACATTTGTAAATGGGTAAAATAGGCTGATTTATTTTATTTTATTTACATTTTATTTACCTAAGTAGAGCACTGATCAAACAACTGTATGGGAAGTGAAATACATGGAAGGGGAACACAATAACGGCAACAGGGTGAGGTGAAGGCCGCCTTTAATGCTGCCTGCATCAACACCTACACAGAGGTCAGATGCCCAGCTGTAACTGCCATTTTCACTCGATCCTGCCTCTGTTGGCATGCAGGGTGGGACCAAGCAGTTGTGTGACTCTGCCAGCCACACACGGTCTTTCATAGTGTAGTCAGTGGGGATATCAAGTTGGTGGCTCTTACCACCATCACCGCCTAAAACTATTGCTCGGTAGCATATTGGGACCTAGTGCACCCTCAGAGGGGTCAACAACACCACAGCTGATGAAAGACCACAAGGGGGCCACAATGGAACCGAACCCTTCAGGTTATCCCACTAGATGGCCTACATCACCCTATGGAGTGGCAGCCTTCAAGTTAGTTGGAGATCCAACAAAAGACGCGGAGTGGGTCAATGGTGTAATAACCAGTTATAGCTATGGCTGCCACTGTATAAAACAGTAACATAAATACAAAGAAATAAAATAGCATGTATCAAATAAATATGAACAAAAGATAGCAAACCAGAGGGAGACATAACTGAGAAAAACATCTGTATTAGAACTGTGTGTGACTATAAGGCATAAAAGCCCTTGAACAAATACAAAACAGATGTAGCTGAAATCTGAAGGGTATGTCTGATATGGAAGACTATAAGATGAGGTGGAATTTTAGGAACTGGGTCACAAGGGGGATTAAAACATGTCCTGAGTGTTTAGTTTCCCTTGAATCACCTTAGATCAAGGCTTAGACTCCATCTCAAAGGCTAAACTGATACTTCCATGGAACCGACAACATAACAGGTGGTATTCTTATCAGGAACAGGTATGCATTATCTGATCCTCTACTCAAACTGTTCAGCCTCAGCCTTTCTGCAGGATTTGTTTCCGATGCCTAGAGCATAGACATTGTGACTCTCCTACACAAGGGTGGCCCCTCTACAGGCCCAGGTAATTATAGTCCCATCAGCCTCACTAGCCTTGTATGCAAAGCCATGGAATGTATCCTACTAGAATTCATCTAGGCTGACATAGGCAAATTGACTGATCTAGATCTCAGTCAGTCTGGTTTTCTGAACAGCAGTCCCTGTCTCATGAAACTAGTAGCTTTTTAACAAAAGCTACGGAGGCTGCAGAGAATGGTCATTCTTTGCACAGTGCTTATCTCAAATTGACCAAGACTTTTTTGCACACTATCTACCAAGCTGGTATTATTTAAAAAAAATAAACAAGTATAATGTAAAATCCCTGCATTGACCACTTTATTGCATACTGGATATCCAACAGATATCAAGTTGTCAAAGTAGGAGGTTCACTCTCTGAATGTAAAATTTTAAACAGTGAAGTGCCACAGGGATAAGTTCTAGGGTCTCTGCTCTTTGGCATTTATTTTGGAGACATCCCAGATGTATGGTTGATCAGGTTTGCTGATGGCTGCAAACTGTGTGCTATTATATGCTCAGCCATAGATACAAATTGGCTCCAGTAAGGGCTGAAGTATGCCGATACATGGTGTATCAAAAATGGTATCAAACTAAATATGAAAAAAATATCGTATAGTAGCATTTTTCTGAAAGATTGCTCCCACCTTATATGTTATAAATGGTACTCCTCCTCAGACAGATACAGTTATAACAGACCTAAGTACTTATGTGGACACTTTCATTTGATCATGCTTCCACCACAGCCAGAAAACCCTTTTATCTGGCTCAGTTAATTTCCCAAGGAATATCTTCATGATGCAAAGATGTCATCCTACCACTGTAGTCTTCCCTTATCAGTCTCATAATTTAACACAATGTACCCATTTGTATGAACAAATCAAAGCATATTGCTCAACTGGAAAGGCCACTAAAACTTCTAACCAAATAATTAAAGGTCTAAATCATTCAACTACCCAATAGATTAGCATGAATCTTTTTATACCCAGTAGCCTACAGGTTATTGTGAGATGAACTGCATCTCACTTTTCAAACAATGAAAGATTCAGTCCTATATTACCTCCTGTTTCTTCACAAAACCAGTGTCTCTTCAAACACCTGCATTAGAGACCTAAACTTATGTCAACAAATAAACAAGACTTTCTGCAGGGATTGGTTCCTTGCTCAATATGTGTCTGGCCTATGGAATAAGTTGCCACTTTGGTTACCTTTAATACTAGTCTTGACAACTGGATGCATAGACAAAAATGTACACCAGGGTTATAATGTACAACCCTGCACAGTTCTGAGGTGAGCATTATTAAGTGCTTGAAAAGAGTGACAATAACTTAGTTTGTCTGCTTAAAGGTGTGTATGGAGAGGCATCTTAAGGTCTCTATGATCACTTGCCAAATATGTTCTTATATTCCTCTGTGTAAATGAGGGAATACAGTGCAAATAATATACTGGGGGACAGCAGGGACCATGGAAGGTTTGGAGGGATTATTGTGCTGTTATGGGATATGGAAAATCCACAAGGAAGGGCATGGCAGACATGACCAACTGTACAGATGCCATTCATCAATATGCTGACCATGCCAATGTGATGCAACACAACAACACAACTCCAGTGGCCCAAAGAGGGGCATCTCTCAACATATGGCATACTATGATATATGCCAACAAGCAATGCAAAACAGAGTAAGTATAATGCTAGCCCATCCTGAGTTTATCAGGTTTATGTGTCACTACTATAAGCTCTCTTCAAGGCACTGTACACAGAATATGGAAAATTGTGATTTTTGCAGTGTGTAGCATAGGCAGAGCTGTGGTAGTACATACAGCAAGACACAGTAGGGGACCAGATTTACAGGTGCATATGGTAGAGTATGGCACATGTTATGCTGGAAGGTCAAGTTGCAACAAACATAGGATCACTATGTACTTCTCACAGACTGGGTGAATGGAATAGCACTTTCTCCTGTTTGGAGACAGCAGGTGTGTCAATAGTTGTATATTCCTGTGGACACTGGATATTAGTAGCAACCACAATATACTATTAATTAGAGAAACCTGATACTGTGACATCTATATGTGGTTAGACTTATAAAGTTATGTACTTATCCTTGCATCTGGAAAGGTAGTCTTTCTGAGTCTGCTCAAAAGCAGAAAAACATTAACTAAAATGAAAATCTACATGAAGCATATGTCCTGCAGTTGAACAGGTACTTTTGAATTGCATAATGTGAAAATGCACTTGTCATGACACATGCTTACAGTAGAACTATACAGCATTGTCTCTCTCTTTTTCTTCCTATAGGTACAGAGGGTCACGATTGTGCTTCTTCCAATCACTGTAAGGATGCCTACATTGCTCATTTGAAAGGGTGATGCCTGTTGCAGCAGTCACTGCCCTGACAAGGCACTGTCAGGAATGCAATTTACACTAAGGACCCTCATAACAGGTTCTCAGCAGGTACTTTTGGTGGTCTCTGTACATTACTTGCAGAAGTATCTTGAGCTCGTTAGATCACCCCCTAGGAATTTTGCCACATTCAATGCCCTCAGAAGCCATGGCCACTTCACAGGTGATGGTCTAGAGAAATATTGTAGCACTTTCACATTGACACATGCTCTACTATTACATAACAAGCAACAGTGGGCACTAAGGCAGTGTGGCAGGCCATGACGCCACCATATAGTTGCTCAAGAATACATGGCATGGAAGAATGTTATTTGAATGTGAATGGCATGATTATGCAACTGAGTGTAGACTGAAGAATCTACATGTGTTTTAGTATTGGTCTTTAATACATGTAGGAGCCATGAAAAAATGTATATTATATCCATAAGCCCACTGGGGGTCAGTGATCTGCACATGCAAGGCCAATATGTATCACAGCTGCTTCTGCAGTTAAATGATTAATTATAAAGACTTGTAATGCTGCATTGGTCAAGTGCACATTGTGAAAAAAATTAGATTGTAAAACTTTTACTTGAAATTGGCTCTTTAGTATAATTGCTGAGCTATTAGCCTCAACATTGTGAAATAAATACAGTCACAGCTATAGTAATGTTCATCATGACAAGAAATTTGCAATCATTGTGCAAAGGAAGTGTCATTAAGACAGAAACGTCCTTTAGGACATTCACAACCACTTAGATAAGTGTTCAGCAGATTCTGCCTATACACATTTGGGTAGCAGTGTGATTAATCAACTGCTGCTTCTCTACTAGTGCTTTTATAGATGTGGAGGGAGGGCTTTGGGTTTTTAGCAAACCAACTGCTAACTGAGGGAGGTAAACACAGGAGAGGTGGTTTGCAGGCTATAAAGTGAACTACTAATGTAGTTACTCCTGACAGCATAAGGTATAGGATCATACGAAGTTACTAGGCTAATGGGCCTGGGGTCCTTACAAGCCTAGCCAAGAGTGTATCCCCAAAAAAGAAACCACAGTCAGCATCTATCACCCCTGTCAATGAGGGACACAGGCGGGATCCCTGGAACAAATCTGTGGTTTCCCATCCACCCAAGGTTGCACTTGAAAAGAGGCAGCGAGGTACGCTGTTTGACGTGTATGGGAAGTGTATTCCTGAGATGGGGCAGCCTCTGGGAGACAAGCCTGTCTCTCCAGCAGGTTTTGTTGATGTCACATATTATATTCAGGCCTTTTGAGCATCTCTAGTAAGGCAGGGTCTGAGATTGCCTTGTAGACGAGACACAGATCAACTCTGTGCAATCTGTATGATACCTAGTAGAGTGATAGTGATTTCAGCCTGTCTGCATAGGACAGGTGTTGAAGGCCATGGATTCTCTTTGTGAGGTATTTCTATGGCCTTTCCATTTGGTGTAGATGTTTGAAGAGGTACATACCAAACGGGGCGTTATACTCAATTTTTGGTCTAAGGAGAGAGAAGTATAGAGAGATAATAACCTCATTTTTTTCTGGATGCAATCCCTTTACTTATGAGATGAACCAATTAAAAGGCTTTTCTGACTACTGCTGTTACATGATGGTCGAATGTCAGATTGTTGTCAACCTGAGTAACTAGATCTCTCACCACAGGCTGTGTGCTTAGGGGTTTGTTGTTGATGTGGTAATCAGTAGGGGCCGTGTTTTTACCAAATGGCATGATGATACTTTTCTTGGGTTTAACATGACTTTTGGCACTAGTCATTTGTTGCTATGAGACCCTCTTGCAGTATGTTAACAAAATTTGTGGAGTCAATGACAGCACCCAACTTACAGTCATCCACAAACTTGGTCAGCCACAGACCTTTTCTCTTTGTCTGGATCTCTGAAAAGTAGATGCAAAACAGTAGGGGTCCTAGGACAGATCTCTGGAGAACATCACTAGTGACTGGTCTGCTATCGGAGGTGGAGGCACCTATTTTGACCTTGTGGGTCCTGATGGTGAGCCAGTTAGCCACTCTCCTGATGACAAAAGGATTTATGCCAAGTTGTGTAAGCTTTTTGATGATGCCTGAGTGGGGTATTGTGTCAAAGACCTTGACCAAGTCAAGGTAAGCTGTATGTACTGACGTTACCTCATCCAGGGCCTTGGTAACAGTCTCAAAGAAGTCAACCAGGCTCAACAGGCAAGATCTGCCCTTGACAAATCCGAACTGGGTGGGGTCAAGTTGATTGAAATTGCTTATGTCCTTGTTTATGAGATCCATAGTAATATGCTCCATGGCTTTACAGATCAGGGAGATAGTTTCCAGGGTCAGTAGTGGCACACCTTTGTGCAAAGGGATCACATTGGTAGTTCCCCACTCTGCTGGAATGAACCCTGTACTTAGGCTGTGGTTGAATAGGGTGCTTAATGGCAAAACTAGATCTTGCTGGAGATGGTGCAGAATACAGCCTGGGATACTATCAGGTCCCATGGAAGCTGTGTTCTTTGCTTTGGATAGGTCCTTTAACACTTTATCTATGGAGATGTGAGGTGCAGAACAAGTATCAGGGTTGTCAAAAGGGGCTTGGAGGGACAGGGAATGAAGTTTGCACTGAACCTATCTGCTAGAAGGTTGGCTATGTCAACAGAATCAGTGTAAGTGGTACCATTAAGAACTAATTCAGAACAAACCTGGACTTTGCCATGGAACTTCCTGAAGTAACTGAAAAGGCTTTGTGGTTTCCCTTTGTTCCGGAGACTACTTTTGATTCATGATTAGCTTTGGAGGTTTTCACTAGTGATCTAATTTGCTTGTTCAAGCTAAGGAGGAAGTTTTTCCAGTTGGGAATTTGTTCCTTTTCACCATTGGATAACAGTTTCTTCCTTTTGTAGTAAAGCCTGTTGATAGAGGATGTCCACCAGACAGGTTTGTGTTTCCTTGAGAAGCAGATTTTAGTTCTGTTTGGTATGGTTAAGTCTATACAGTTGTACAGGTGATTCTATACTGCATTGGCATACTGTACATTGTTGTCTGCATCCTCTGAGGGAGGCAGTGGTGTGAAGCTACTGATACCCTCTCTTAGGGGATTATAGTCAGGTTTTGAGAAGTTTTTTAGCCTGATTGCGATGGGGTGGGGGGTTGGGTGAGATAGAAACTTTGAATAAGACATACTGATGATTTGATCTCACCAGGGAAGAACATACTATGTGAGTTGTGCAATGCTTGCCCATGTTTGTGAAAATCAAATCCAGAATGGTATCTCCCCTTTTGGGAGATGAGATGAGCTGGTCTAGTGAATTAGAATAGATGAAGTCAAGGAATCATCGGGTGATTGCATTAGTGCAGGAATAGTTCACTCAATCTATGGTGGGGTAGTTGAAGTAACCAAGGATCAGAGTGTTAGGGGATACATTGATGGAGTCAAGTAGATCCAGGTAGGAGGAGTGGGATCCTGAGTCATGTGGGGGGGTCTACAGCTGGCTATAACTTGGATGGGTGTTTTGCCAACTGTCAGTTGCATCTGGAGTAGTTCCACTGCATCATGCTGGAAGACCAGTCTGAAGGTGTGCCTGCTCTTAATGAAGATAGAGATTCCACCACCCTTAGTCTTCCCGACCTTATTTTGGGGCCAGAATGTGTGGAATGAGGTATAGCCTGGTAAGGCAGGGATGCTCCCTGCTGCCCTGAACCCAGTTTTCTGATTGCAGAAGGCAGGACTCATTGGCTTTGTGAGGAGGCCAGGGAATTAAGTTTTCACATTAGTCATTACTCTTTTCCTTCTAGTTTATTCTCTGGATTTAAGTAATTTTCAAACTGTTTCTCTGCGTTATACAGAGTTGATGATGGGAGGGAAGTGCTCTGAAGTTGACAGCCAGTACTCCTCAATTTCATGTGGCAACTGTTTGGGTTTGTGAGGGAATGATTTTTTTTAAAATGTGTATCCCCATTGGTGGTTGTAAGTGGGGGGGGGGGTAATACCTCTTTAATCTGTATGTTGGGTGAATAGGATTGACCATCTATTTCAGAATATTAGCAGTCAGCTGTGACATGGTCTGGAGCTGTAAATAACCATTTATGGTTTTGTTTGGCAGGGAATTAAATGTCCAGCTGCCCTTCTCTGGTACTGTTTTCTGAGAATGGGGAAATCTTTTTTATAATGCGTTTCTGCATGTTTTTTTTTTCTTTTGGGGGGGGATTATAAAACTTTAGAGTGATTATATAAAATGAGATTTAATGCATCAGCAACATGTTAGGGAGTGGAGTGGGAGAAGTATATTGAGAAGTACGTGTGGTATTCCACTTGGGGGCCATCTTAGGGTTGTGTCAGTGACATTTTCATGGATGGCTTGCATCAGACCTCAACCTAATGTTGTAGTGCAGACATGTAAAGCCCAAGGAGCTCACACTAGTGGACTATGGCTTTACTGATAGGATGCTTCTAGTGTGATTGACCATGTGTGTCAGGAGGAGGGTGTGTGACATAAAAATACATATTTGTACATCAACAAGCCATGTAACAATGCAGCATTTGTGGGAGACAGGCAGGCTATGGAGACCACAGTTATAGCTATTGTGTGATGTTGTGGTACACCGTTTGCAACCCACATTGTGATAGACATGTACCAGACTCTAATGCTTTGTGTTGTGCTATTTATGTATTGTGTTCCATCCACTGAATTACCTATATGCTAACAATTACTGTTTTTAATTTGTTATTTATTTCCTTACATGAAGCAGTGCTGAATGCCTTACTAATGTCAAGATGAGTAGTATATGTGTTATCAGTCCTTCATCAACTGCTGCCGTTAAATCTTCAAAGATTGCCGCAAGATTCTAAATTGATAAAATCCCATGTGAAATAGAAAGAGATCTCTTTTTATCACACTGGACAAGCACCATTAATAAAACAGAATAATGGTATGGCTAATGGACTTAAAATGAATAAGGTCTAATGTGACCACTCCTTTTTTTTTTGTTGATTCCTCTAGTCCCATTTGCTATAGGTCAGGTAAATGTCTACAAGCTCAAGCTAATGTTTTGCTTAACGTGACTGATAGGGATTACTTAGGTTTGTCATGATTATGTTGTTATGAGGTCTGTACTAATGTTTTTCTGCAAGTGCATTCAGTATGTCCTTTTGCTGCAGGATGACTTCAGTGTTTTTGCATAATATGCTAGGTTGGCATATAACCCCCCCCCAAAAAAAAAATAAAATAAATAAAATAATAGGAAGAGTTAAGGAATTAACAGGCTTTGCACTGATATACAGCTCAATGCCATATAAACATTATGGAGTTAGGCTTGTCTCATCTCTCTATAAATTAGGGAATGTAAAATGGGAAAGGTAAAAATGAAATAACATCATTGATTGTCAGGTAACACTAGTGTAATTTGAAGGTGGCAAATAACTCAAGCCACAGGCAACTGCCTCACCAGCTTTTTTGGAACAGGATTATATGCAGTTCAGCATATCATTCTTA
Organism: Protopterus annectens; assembly: GCF_019279795.1. Classification (NCBI taxonomy): domain Eukaryota; kingdom Metazoa; phylum Chordata; order Ceratodontiformes; family Protopteridae; genus Protopterus; species Protopterus annectens. The sequence goes on from NC_056737.1 coordinate 1,765,313,494, forward strand.
AAAGACCTGAGTATTTCCCAAGGAGAAAATGCAATTATTTTACTATTGTCTAGAAGCTCCTAAGACATCTTAGCTTGAGTTTACCTTACCCCAATTGATCTTAAAGATATATTTTGTTGCTGCCTTATTATAAGAGTGACGCCTATGCTGGACCTTCCCACCAGAAATAGATAAGCTCCACTGGTTACTGAATTACATACTTGAACAAGTATTTAAAAATTATTTTGTTGTGAGTACAGATGTTAGAAAAATTGGATTTTTATATTTCAGGCATTTGTAGATTTGCCAGTTATACTTAGACCTGCATTGTCTTATATATTTCCCATTTCCTAATCTTTCCCACTATATATGAGAATACTGTAACACTGGTGATGGTACTTGAGTATGTCACTAGGTGATGGTTTAAATCAGACTTTGATAAGACATGGGTGAATTGTATTAGAGAAGGAAATTAGAAGGTGCACTGGTGTTCAAGGCTAAGTTACATCAGACTTTTATCATTCTTCCTCCAGGTTTTTCATATCTGAAAATAAGCCTGAATGTTAATGTACCACAGGTTGAAATGGAAAGGTCATATAATAGGCCTTTAGAGAGGGATTCAGAAATGTCATAAAATACATCTGTCTGCTTTTCCAGTGAGTTCAAACAGCTGCTTGTACAGTTTAAATCTGACTTAGGAATACATATGATTTTTAACTAACATGATACATAAAAACACAGATATTAACAACTTTAACACCTCATCAATTGCTGCAGTGGAGTTCTAGTATTCATTTATGTGTCTCCTTTATAAGAATGCTTGAAGTGCTTTACAAAACTGAACATTAAAAAACAAAAATGGACACGGCTAGGAAACACTCCTCTAGGTCCATTTAAGTACCTGTAAAATAATTACGTTCCTAAATGTTTATGAAAAGCCAACTCTCTTGGGCAGTCACACAACTACTGGGTAGACAGCTCCAAATGGTTGGTACAACCCAGAAAAATGCCAGAGGCAGAGGTCAGCAGAATCCTAGGAATCTGTGGGAGTCCTTCAGTATATGAATAAAGGGTTCTAGTCAGCTATAGTAGTCTTACATTGCATGGTTAAACAGCCTTTGTCAGCTGGCAAGGCCTAAATGCAGCACATGAATGAAAGGTCCTTGTGAAGTGGTGAGTCCTTAAGAACTGTTTCAAATATGCCAGAACAAAGTCATGCAGAATATTATGCAACTGTACCATAAACATTTAAGTGGCCTAATAAGTGATAGATAGCCAATGCAGTGACAGCACAGGATTAAAGTGGGGCAACCTATCATAAACCTAACTGGAACATTCCTTAGAACAAAAGTATGGGGCGTGTGTGTGTGCGTGTATGTGTATGTGTGTTTGTGTGTGTGTGTGTGTGTGTGTGTGTGTGTGTGTGTGTGTGTGTGTGTGTGTGTGTGTGTGTGTGCACGCGCGCACATAGCTAAAATGTGAAATACAGCATAATGGTTTTAATTCATGTAGCCTACATTCCTGCCTTAACAAGTGAATCACTTTCAAGTCATAAGTCAGTCCTTTCCAGTTAAAATTAATTAACTCTAACATAAGGTGAAGAATACATGAAGCAGCTACAGAGTCTGCAGGGCATGTTACTTTTGATAGTGTAGTTCATCTATAAGGAAGAACCTTCTCCTATGTCGCTGCCTTGTTATGCTGTCCAGTTTTTATCACACAGATTTTGGTAGTCTATTTGTGGCACAGGCAGAAAGTACATCTGTGTCCTTATATTCATAATTGTAGATGTTCAAGCATATCAATGTTGCAGTATTGATTCTTGGGTTTTTCTGCCATGCAGAAGCTCACTATTTGTCCAATTTCTAGACTGTTTACATCATCCCTAGCCAATGGATATCCCAAGACCAATGTCTGGATGCCAGGATATAAGAAAGGCATCCATCTGTGCCATCTTCAGGTCTTTCAAAGCAGTGAACAAGCAGTCTGATGCCCAAAGACAGCACATCCTCCCCAGATATCTGAATTTAAGTGAATTTAAGTGAGAAGGAAGAAAAAACATAGGAGGCAGGGAGGAGAAGGATGGAGATAAGAGGACAATCTGCAGACAAAAAAACTCTTCTGTCCCCTGCACCTAGCAAAGGGGAGACAAGTGGTCTGCAAATAGAGATGCTGGTGGATGGCAGTATGTACTACAGCACTGATCTACTTGAACATCTACAATTATGGTAAGTGGGACACAATTTACTCTGTTCTTTGTAGTGAATGCTGCAGTACTGACTCCTTGGAGGACTCCCAAAGCTAAAACATGAGTGGTATGTCATCTGTATGACCTTACTAAATAAGATTTTGCAGGACAGTAGGAGTAAAGCTTGCACTATCCCTAGAGACATTGTCTGGGTTATAATGTTTAGTAAAGGTGTGCAGTGAGTTCTATATGGCTGCCTCAGATTGTCATCCCATGTCTGGTGAAGTGGGCTTTAATATGCCCAGATAAATCATTTCCATGGTGTGAGTAACAGAACATAATGCAGTTAGCTATATCTTTTGAGATGTTTTGTTTGGAGACAGGTTTGCCCTGTTTACCCCCTGTGAAAGCCATCAGCAATTGTTCTACTCTATTAGGGTTTTTTGTCCTGTCGAGATAGTACCTGATCTGCTTAAACACATCCATGCATTGAAGGACTTACTCTTCCCTGTTTTGTGGATGTGAGGAGAAAACTGGTAGGTGGGTAGCCTGTTTTAAAGTATGTTCTGATACCACCTTAGGTATAAAAGACGGGTTTGTTCTGAGGGTGACCCTACCCCTTTGGAAGACAGTGAAGGGTTATTTACACATGAGGACTTGTAGCTCAGAAATTCTCCTAGCTGATGTAATGGTTGTAAGAAAGGTGGTATTCCAGGTGAGCATCTTTAGAGAGGCAGTGGCAGCTGGTTAAAAGGGGGACAAGGTCAGTTTTTCCAGCACATAATTTAAATCCCATGCCGGAACAGAGTTCTTTCTGGGTGGTCTCAAGTGAATCACCCCATTTAGAAAAAGTTTCATGTGGGGGTGCAATAAGATAGGTGGTACAGTGTGCAGGAAAGCTGATATTACAAATACATGCACCTTAATGCTGGGATAGGAAAGTCCTAGTCTAAAGAGACCTGAAAGGTACTGCAAGACCGAGCTGATGTCTGCTTGAGCAGGGTTAGTGTCATTGTTGTCACACTAAGTGGAAAATCATTTTCATTTTGCAAGATATAACTTCCTCGTATTGGGCTCTCATCTAGGTTGTCAGTTGACTTTTGACCAATAATTGGAGCTTTTTTGGTAATGTCAGGGTCCTTTGCTTTTTTGTCTTTCCATTTTTTTTTTTGGAATGACACTGGTGGACACTGGAGTCTGCAGATGCCCTGTGGTAGTAGTGGATTGTGATGCCACAGAGGAAGCTGAAGAAGAAAACTCCATATGGGCACGAAGTACCTCAGCCCTACGTTTGAGAGATTTTGTGTGGAATTTTGGACAGTCTGGACAGCCAGAGACATTGTGCTGAAGCTCCAAGCAGAGCAGACAAAATGAGTGGAAATCTTTATGAGGATTTTGCTTCTTTTACTTCAAGCAATTGCTGACTTTTTTGAACATTAAATTAGTAGAGAAATTCCCCAACATGGTACTTATCTAATGGGAAGAAGGTTGTCTATAAACATGAGCCAAACAACAGACTGCAAGTGCATTGAACACATGTGAAGTGCATTAGGCTGCATGGCTAGAAAGAACTGAAGATGGAGCACATACACACTCCTCTTATACCCTGACATCCAGACATCAGTCTTCAGATGTCATTTGGCTTGGGATGACTCTGGAAACTGGGCCAGTCAGAGGCTTCTGCTTGGCAGAAAGATCCAGGAATCAGTACTGCAACATTTATAAAGAGCATCAACAAAAAACTCATTGAACAGCCAAACAAATTGTGAAACAGAAGGCAATGAAGTGTTTTTTTATTGGAAAAATGTACTACTATGCAAGCATTTCTGCTTTAAATTAGAATGTTAACAAACTTTCCCTATGGCACAAGGTGTAAGTGCAGTGAACACTAAAAAGAGAACAGCTGATGCAGGGCTCAAATCCAGTTTACAGCTACTTCAGGGTAGGGTTGTTATAATGTTTAAGATCTTAACCTCACAGATATAAAGTACAGGGTTTGATTCTAACCTCTGGTTATTGGCTGGACTTGTAATAGTTTATAGAGTGATAGGCTAGTATTTAACTAAAAACTGATCTTAAGATCATAAAAGAAATGAATATGTAAAACAAAGACATTTTCTGTAACATAAAAACATCTTCTTTTTTGCTGTTAACTTAATACATAACATGACAAGATTTATAAACAATAATACCCAGAAAAGAATTACCAAGAAAGTGTCCTTTTTCCAAGTGTTTAAAAATAATTAGCTCAGTTGCTTTCCTAAGATCATTACTTTTTATACAGAGCCTTAGAAGATAATCTCCTGTTACAGCCTTTGATTCTATGTGTTGTCATGTATGTTTGACAGTAGTATGCTCTTAAGATAGGTTTCTTGCATTGCATGTTTAAATATAATTCAAACAGCCAATAGTTTTAAGTACAACTTCTGAGGTCCACTTCCAGAAAAGCAAAATGATTTAGTTATTATGGTCAAGATATCCCATCTTATTTCCAAAAAAAAAAAAAAAATCAAATAAAATAAAAAAATAAATAAGTATATTTTGAGGAAAACATCTGTAGAGACGTAGACTAAGAAAATAAAGATATCAGCATTACACAAAAGCATTTTTATTTGCTTTTTCAGCTGTGTGATTCTGTCACAGTGTGTTGTCAATGAAACTAGAGATGAAGCATTACACAGATCTAAGCATCACATTTAGTGTTTCAATCCTCAGGCATGGTCCCAAGGCACAGCACAACATTAACAGTTCTACATCCCATAATCCACTTTTAATTAAGCCAAGTTTATGCGATGCAAATCAGCTACTTTTTTTCTTGATGGAATGAACAGATGATTTACCCTTAATTGCCTTGAACAAGCAATCCTCCAGACTTGCTTGTCCACTGTCATTAAAAACAGTCAGCCAATTGCTATTTTCACTGTAATGCAATACATGTAATAAAGAGATCGCTTTATAGGGTTGTTGGAGATTTTATCATCACAATTTCAGATCATGGAGAAAACTATTAAAGAATGTAAAATGTTAGAAATTATAAGAAGGGTCTAAAAGGTTGCAGTGATCTGTGTGCGGAGTATACATAAAATTACATTTCTTAGGTACATGCCAGGTAAAATTCAGGAACATTTTTGAACCAGAAACATATTCAAGGAACAATCAAATAATGAAAAAGCACACATAAATGCTTTTCCAAATGCCTTATGGATTCCAAACTTTGCATGTGGAGTGGAAGGTGATACAAGACACATTCTTTTATATTTAATAAAGATGTTATGTTCAGTAGGAATACAAAACTGTCAGAAGCATGGAGATGGAATTGTCTTACAAGACTGGACTGGTTAGTATGGAATTTGTTTTAGGAAACATTTGCTTGGATCAGATGTTCTCCACTTTTAGTTCACGGACTACAGAAGCAGAAGCCAGAAAAAGTATTTACTGCTCAAAGTGGGGAAGCATATTTTTTTTGTATTCTAAAACATGTATGTGTCTCAGGATTGCTTTTAGTTAGACATGTACTAATTGTAGCTAAAGTAGCAAAATCGGGAGTTTCAAAAATGGAAAGAAAACGAAGAAAGAAAGGAGGATATAAACATGTATGTTACACTTTGCCTTAACATGTTATAGTATTCCAGATGGCGACAAGATGGAAAGAATACAGCTAATAGGATGAGAGCTGAAAGTCTGCATGTGGGAGATATATATAGATTTGTTGTTCTTCTTTGCAGGGAGAGTGATAAGTGGCAGTAAGGAAAGTATTTAAAATATAGATTTGTTGTTTTTTTTTTTGTAAGGGGGGTTAAAAGTGGCAATAAGGAAAGCATGGCTATGCATGTAAACTTACCATAAGAGTAGATGTTCGAATGTCTCTGCTGCTAAGGATTCAACAGCTGGTTCACTTCCAAAGCATTCAGGGCACCTTCCACATGCCCTAACCATTAGTCAGCTTGACTAAAAGTCAGATTTGTGCACGCAGTCCTTCAGAGATTTCATGCCAACAGAGAGAGAGAGAGAGAGGCTAAAGCTCTGAGAGGACAATGCTAGGAATATAAAAATAACAAGTCCACACTCTGGCATAAAAACATCTGATAAGTAAGGGGGGGTGGAGGGAGGGATCTGCTACAGCAGCAGTGGTCATTTGAGCATCTACTGTTATAAAACATTAACTTAAACAACTGCACTATGTTCTTCATTTGATCACTGCTGCAGTAGCCTTAGTGATACAGCTATATTAGCATAGCTTAAACTGACATGGAGGAGGAAGGATGAGGGTTCAAAAGCCCTAGGAGAATGGTCCTAATGAAGACCTTCCTACAGTTGGAGAATGAGTCTAGTTTATACTGCTTTGTAAAGGTGTGCACAGAGGACCAAGTTGCTGCTTCAAGAATACATCTAGTATCCAATCATTTCCTGAAAGTCACCAATGAAGCCTTGGCCCTGGTAGAATAAGCCTTGACCTGCCTGGAATAGTTTTTGTGGAGGGAATAACAAAAAATAATAGAATGCGACAACCATTTTGAAATAGTCTGTTTTATCACAAGTTGTCTTTTTTCTTACCTTTACAACCGATGAACAACTGATAAGAAGTTCTAAAATATTTTATTGTGTCAACATAGGACCTGAATTGCTTGTGGATATCCAAGTTATGAAACATCCCTTTTCTATCATTTCTAGGTTCTGGAAAGAAGACAGATAGCTGGATGGCTTGGTTTAAGGTAAGTTCAGATACCACTTTAGGAATAAATGAAGGATAAATTCTTAAAGAAACCCTATCTTTGTGGAAAATTAGATAAATTTGACCCACCATGAGAGCTTGCAACTCAGATGCTCTTCTTGCAGACAATCAGAACAATTAGTAAGCTTATTTTCCATGTTAAGAACCTCAAGTCAGCCTGATGAGCTGGTTCAAATGGATTAGGTGTCAGTTTTTTTAACACAAAATTAAAATCCAAAGGAGGAGCCACCTATTTCCTAGGAGGTTTCTTATATAACACCTCTTTCAAAAACATTTCAAATAAAGTTGCATTGAAAGAGGGGGATCCATGAGCAGACATGCTGAAATGGCCAACAAGTGAATTTTGATTAAGGAATAATACATTCCATATGATAATAACTCACACAAATACTAAAGACCCAGAGAAATTCTAGCCCTGGATGGGAGCTGTTCTTTTGTTGGCACCATCTAGAAAATGTTTTCCATTTGCTAATATATGATTTGTAGTAGCAAGCTTTCTTGTCTCCATTAATATATGCTGAATGCCCACACAGAAAAGGTGCCTAAAAGGTATTAAAACTCTATCATCCCAGCAATCAGTTGTAGTTGTTGGGTGCAGGATGTATCAAGCACCCCTGGACTTGTATCAGTAAAATCAGAGAGCTTGTGGTAATGCCCTGGCTATTTTAAAAAGACAGGAGAATCATTGTTGCCTGGATCAGAAGGGAGTCTCTACAATTACCTTTGGACAGCCCTTCAGAATCTTCAGAATGACCATGGATATTAGTGGAAAGGGTGGAAAACCATATAGGAACATTCCTGTCCATGAAAAAGAAAACAAATCTGTCTCCCAGGCCTTACTGCATGGATTCCAGGAGCAGTATTTTACCAACTGATAGTTGACAGCAGAGGCAAATAGATCTGTTTAAGGTGTTCCTCACAGCTGGATCAATTATTGGAAGATTCATTGGGATGCTTTCCATCTGTGAGGGTCTATCTTGGTGCTACTCAGCTTTAAAACCACAACATTTTGTTCTAATGGTATGTAAGATGCCTATTGAGTGAGATTCTGCTAAAAAGCTATATCCCAGACTACAATGGTTAATCTGAAAAGAGGGTAAGGTGTCCGGAAGGAGAGATAATAAAATCAGCAAGCAAAGGTGAGTAGTATTGCTGGAATTTAGTTCATCCTCAAGTCTTGGTGAGTACCTTCACAAGGTGAACCCTGTATTTCACACACTCTCACCAATATATAGACTGTATTTTATATAGCATACATCATGGACAGAAGTAGGTTAAAAAATAAAAAAGATAGTTGAGTGTACAAGACCATGCCCACTCCTAGTATGCGCACTGGTATCCGAACTGGAAAAAACTGACATTGTAGAATCCAGATGATACAGAAACATGCCTTCAATGGGGCTAGGGCAGGCCCAGAGGAATTATACCCCCCCCCTACGTTGTACTAGGAAGTAGTAGTCCACAAAAATCACAAAAACTGACAGGCCAAAAAAGAGCCATAAAGATGATAGTGTGGACTCTTGAGGATAAGAAAGAACATGTATTGTTACTATTATGCAAGAAGCCCAAAATTTCCAGACAGAAGATGCACAAAAATATTAAGAGGGAAATTAGAGGAAAGTAAAATACTTGTAAAAGAAAAACTGTTGGAAGCTTCATATAAAAAATTGTGTTCATTATTACAACAGATTTATGAAAACACATTATATGGACCAAGAAATCTTGGGCCGTTTGGAAAAAGAAGCAACCGAGGAAGTGCAAAAATATGAAGAACACAATTTAGAGATCTTTGAAAGGTGTAGAAAAGAAATATGGAGATGGGAAAGAAAGAGGGATCTGATATGGTACAATACGTATGCAAAGAAGAAAGTCAAATTATTTAATGCAAAAAAGCAGCCCCAAAATATTTGAAAAGAAATACAGGCAAAAGGCATCCAGATATGGAAAATTTCACAATACAAAAAATAAGATCTCAAAGGGGGAATGTAGAACAGAAGATTAGTATAGTAGCAGTTGAAGTTATGGAATACCAATGAAGTTAAGGATTTAGTGTAGAATGTCTAACACAGGCCACATCACAGCATGATGGAACAATGAGTCCCACAAGTAAGGAGAAACAGAAGGAACAGGAGACATCGGAAGAAGAAATATGGCACAGGAAAGAAAAAGAGATTTAATATGGTACAATATTTATGCAAAGGAGAAAGCAAAATTAATCAATACAAAAAGAGCAGTACCAAAGATATTTGAAGAGGAATACAGGCAAAGGCATACAGATATGGAAAATTTTACAATACAAAAAATAAGAAAACAAAGAGGAAATGTAGAAAAGAAGATTAGTAATGGAGAAGTTAAAGAAATAGAAACTGAGGTTATGGATTAACTGTGAAGTGAAGGATTTAGTGTAGAAAATCTATCTCTGATAACATCACAGTAGAATATTACAATGGATCCTCAAATTAAGGAGAAACTGGTGAGAGAGAAACATCTGATCAGTTGCCATATGAAGATACTGTGGAGCCTTCTACAGGAAGCCAGTGCAAAAGTTCAGTTGGAGTTGTACAGCAAGGGAACCAAAAGGAAACGGTGGCAACTCAAACACAGTCAATGTTGTGGAGTGATAGGGCAGCGAGCTCCCATATGAAAGAGTAATGGATGACACAGGTTGAAACTGAAGAGAATGTGTCACAGGAAGATGCTCTGGAACTTTTTATAGAATGCCCGCAGGAAATGGAGAACAAAAAATGTACCCTCAGTTTAGAAGGAAATGATCTAAGAAAAGAGTTGCTTGATTTACTAGAAATGTACAGGCATATTAAGATGTCTGAAAGAAATAGACTACAAAAAGTCAGTAAAACCCAAAAATACACGTCAGTAAGGGAAAGGAAGGGGAGAAATCAAATGCCATCATGGAAGTATCAAACAGAGAAAACTATAAAGCAATTGAGACAAGAAGCATCATTGTTAGAAGAGTATAGAAAAGGGAGCAGATCAACAAAAATACTCAGAAAGATAGACGTGATGAAAGCAATGTGCAGTATCAGAACAAATCAGGATCTATCATGCATTATTGCAAATAATAAACTAAAAATATCAGCACAGGCAGAAAAACTTAGAAGCTATACAGATAAATATAAAAGAAAAGTACAAAATAACAATTTACTGATGATTCAAAGAAATTTTATAGAGAATTAGAAAACAAGGCAAAAGGAACTGAAACTCCACCAAAAAGAAGAAATTGATACATATTGGAGAAATATCTATGAAGATCTTGTGAAACATAACAAAAATGCTAAATGGACAGAAGAAGTAAAAGAAGGAATAAGACAATTAAATGTACAGGATATAAAATGGGATGAAGTAACAATCAGAGAGACTGAAACAAAGTTAAGAAAGGTTCCTAAATGGAAAACCCCAGACCCAGATGCAGTACCAGACTTCTGGCTAAAAGAATTAACATCTTTATATAAAAATTTAGCCATGAGTAAGAACTATGTATATAGGTACCCTGATCAGACACCAACCTGATTAACAACAGAAAAGTCAATACTCCTACTTAAGAACAAAACTGCAAGCTATCCTAAAAACTATAGACCAATAAATTGCCTTCCAATAATGTATAAACTATACACCAGAACTGATGCTGACAGGGTTTATAGCCATTTAAAAGAAAACTCGATCATGGCAACAGAACAAAAAGAAAGTCATATGGAACTAAGAATCATTTATTTTTAAATAAAGTCATAATGGAAAACTGTAAAAAGGGGAAGACTCTAAGTATGGCATGGATAGATCACAAAAAAACATTTGACAGTATCTATATTCATGGATAAAAGGGTGCTTAAAATAAGATACACCCTACACTGATTGACTACATTACAGTGACCATGATTTGGTAACGGCTACAATCTGAATCCCAGAAAACAACAAAGTGTAATGACTTTTCATCTTCTTTTTTGTGGATGATTTAAAACTGTATAGTTCATCAGATGAGGAACTGAAAGCACAACTGCAAGTTGTCAAAACTTTTTCAGATAGTCAACTGCAAACTTAACTGCCACAAAAAAAAAAAACTAGCAATTTCTACCATCTATATTCCCACAGGCAATGATTTTCCTATACTTGAACAAATTCTCTTCTGATTAACTCACTCCATACCTACTGAGGCTATAGTACTGGGGGATGTCAACATTGATTGGCAAACCCTCACACCCGATTCCTCTAACTCCATTATAGGTTTGGATGGCTTCACTTAACTCATCACAACACCAACCCACCTAAGTAAGTCAACCAACTCTAGCATTATCCTGGACTGGATCCTAGTCTCCAGTCCCAATCTTTATCACAACCCCAAAACACTACCTGAATCTTTAAGTGACTACTCCCCAATTTGCATTCAAAGATATGCCCTATAGCACTGAAAATCACACAAGTACAAAGACCATCATACTCTAACTTTCACCTTCTGGTATTTAAAGACAGACTCTCCTCCACAAATTGTTTTTTCCATCTCCACTTACCCCTCAGCAAATCTGTACATAAATTCAACACTATATTACTAGATATTCTCAACTCCCTGGCTCCCCCTAGAAACATTAGAATAAAATCACACCCTGCATTATGGCTATCAAAGTCCACTCGGTCTCTAATGCATGATCAGGACATGGCATTGAAAAAAAATTACTTCCTAAACTACAAACAACTCCTCAACCACATCAAAACCAGGTCACCAATGACAAAAAAACTTCTATCAAAAATCTCAAACAAGCCACCACAGGAACTCCCCCCCCCCCCACCAAAAATTTAGAAAAGCATAAATATTTTTTTATTTTATTTTTATTTTACATTTGTTAACTGGGCTAGTCTAGCTGGATATATGTCCATTTTCAGTAGAGGCCCGGGGAGAAAAGCTCCAAACATGAACATTGACAAAGTTAACAATGCATAGAAACATAAAGAATCACAGTACAGGATAGTATTAGTCTAAAAGCAGTTATAATAATACATTTATAAACTATAACAATTTTAGTAAAAATTATACTAAATAATTATACAAAACACAGTAGAAGGTATGAGCAAGTCTCAGGTAGGGGAAGAGAACATAAATGTTATTCTCATAAATCAAAGAAAGAGTAGTAACTAGTTTTGGAGGCATAGGTTACAGGAGTAGGGATAGGGGTAAGAGTAAAAAGTGAAGAGGACATCAGTCTGGGTTAGTGATATCTTTAACTGGGCAGCCCTACCTCTGCTAAACCTCTTCACAACAACTGTCCTCTGGAAAATGATACCACATTCAACTCCTTCTTTATTGACTCCATCACCAAATTAGCCCTAAATAATAACACCCCTACCATGATCCACCTCCTTCCTCAACTCATGCAACTACCTTTTCACTCAAAATAATAATACTCTTACCCCCCATCCACCTCCTTCCTCAACTCATGCAACTACCTTTTCACTCAAACCTGTCTCCACTACCACATAAAAAAATTCTTCTGAGTAAACATAAGCCATGCTCTCCCTCAACAGATGACCTACCACCATATATCCTAAAGTTTGCTGCAAGCTCTTTAGCTTACCCAGTTTCAATCCTAATGAACCATTCTATCCAAGAATCATCTTCTGTCCCCTCTATTGGGAAACAGTTTTATATCATTCTTATCCACAAAGGAGGACACTCTATTAACCTCTCAAACTACTGTCCCATAGCCATTCTACCACATCCTCTAAGTTACTAGAAAAATGCATTCATAAGCAGCTCCTGGGAAGCTCCTAGGAAAACCTACTCACATCCACCCAACATGGTTTCCACCCTAACCATAACAGTACACCTGCTCTAATTTCCTTCACCCAAACTATTGTCCATGCCAAAGACAATAATAAATGAATCTCCTGTCTACTCCTAGATCCCTCCAAAGCCTTTGACCCTGTCTCCCAGTCCTTAATATCTCTAACCCTTTCTTCTCATGGTTCTCTAGTTATTTTACAAACAGGCAGTTGTCTGTTAAATGGCTTTCTTCCTACTCCCTCTTTCTCACTGTCGGTACTGAAGTATCAAAAGGATCCATTCCCAGACCACTGCTATTTAACATTTTCACTGTCTTCACACATCCTGCACTTAATCCACACTTATACAATATGCTGATGACTCTGCTATCATCTCCACCTCTGACAATCTCTCTAATCTCCAATCACTCAAAACTCCTTTCTGTCTGTCGAAAACTGCCTTACTAACAACCAGCTCATACTTAATCCTAAGAAAAAACAAACCTCTCCTATTTCTCCCAAAGCCCCTCTCTCATTATAAATCATCATTTACCATCTCATCACTTTACAACACTGTCATAAATGTTGATACACACACTAAACTACTGGGTGTGATCATTGATGATCAACTTAAATTTCATTTGCACATATTAAACTGTAATAAAAAGACACATCAAAAACTAGGACTGCTTTACAGAAATAAAAAATACTTCACAAATAACTCTAGACTTTCTCTTGCCTATGCTTATCTTCTTCCCAACCTTCTGTATTCCTCACCTATCCTAACTAACTTACAATCCTCTTGAAAGACCAAACTAAAACTCACTTAACAAAACAAATTGCCAGATTCACTGCTAATCGACCTTACAACCTTTAAACTGTCCATAATTCCCCCATCATCTCTTACTCCGCCAACTGTTCATTACTGACTCCATCCTAAACAAACCCATCTCCTGCCCCACCATCTCCTCACTTATACCCCTGTAAACCCCCACCCACTCTCGTTGAAGCTCTGATTAGTTTCTCCTAGCAATCTATAAGCCAATAAGAACAATAGGACAAAACTTATATAGCTACTCAGTTGCCCTAGCATAGACTAAACCCCCACTGAATATTAGAAATCTAGAAAAAGTAATCTGTAATATGTTTTTGTGTGCCCCCCCCCCCCCCCGGGCCTCCACTGAAAATGAGTTCTCGCTCAGTCAGACATACCCGGTTAACAAATATCAAAATAAAAATAAACAAACTAAATAAGAATGTCATTTGGTCTTGATAAATGTGCAAAATCAACCTTTAAAGCAGGAAAGCTGCAGCACCAAAAAAAAACATAATTTTGTTACAGCAATGTGATATAAAAGAACTTGAATAAGAGGGGGTGTATAAATATTTGAGAACTGATGAAAGATCGACAACAAAACATAAACAAATGTGAATTAAACTTAGTAAGGAATATTTTATTTATTTATTTATTTGCAGTTTGTTAACCGGAAAAGTCCATTGGGCTGATATGAACCCTTTTTCAATGGAGTCCCAGGGAGAAAAGCTCCATGTACAGACATATAATGCAAAAAATCAACAGAAGTTAATACAATATTTAACACTGCAAAAAAAAAAAAAAAATCAAATAGAAGTTCATACAAAAATTAACAATGCAAAAAAATCAGCAGAAGTTAATACATGGTATTAAAAATTTATAAAAGTAGTAGAGAAGTAATAATGTAATAATAACAGTAAAATAAATGGATTTGTGTAGAGATATTAGTAGCTTCTGCAACCCATTGGGATGATAAGTATTCTAATTGTATGTGGATGGTATGCCTACAATAGCTATGGTACAAAGAGGGTAAGTATATCTAAGAGGTAAAGGAGGTGGGAAACAGGAAGCATAAGTGTTAAGGGGATGATCAAGGTAGAGGGAGTAAGCAGGTAAAAGTTAGGAGGGGTGAGAACAGGAGCACTCCCAGGTAGAAGAGAGCTAAGAATGGAGCAGGGTCTTGAATGTGGAGAGGTTTTGGGTAGTTCAGATATGGGGGGAAGTGAGTTCCATTTTCATGCTAGGGAAAATGACAATAGAAGTTGCCCAGCAGTACATAGGGGTTTGTACATTTCAAAGAGATTTTGATTATTGGATCTTAGAGATCGGGCAGGAAGATGCATAGAAAAGATGGAGGAGAGAGAGGGGCATTGAAATGGCTTGAAAATGAGTTTTTGAGCAGTGGAGAGCTGAATGTAAGTGAGATAACTGGGGAGCTCTAGCCAGTTTAAGGTGTGTAAGGCATCACAGTGGTGAGCTGAGGATTTGGAGCTGGTGGTGAACTTATAGATTTTATTATAGCATGATGCCAGTTTGGTCTTAAGAGTTGCATGCAAATTGATATGGAGAGGGGCTCCATACATGAGAGAAAAAAGGAGGTATGTGGTAGAGAGGATAAGCTTTGTTGAAGGGGTAAGATAACGATGGTGACAACATGACATTCCAAGTTTCTGGTGAGTTTTCTTGACGTTAGTTTGAAGGTGAATGTCAAACTTTAATTGTTTGTCAATAAGGACACCTAGAAGCTTTGTATGAGGGACTATTTCAATAGATGTCGACTTTTGGCTTACTATGGAGAAGGAGTTCTTGTCCATTTTGGTACTTTTGGATAGAGTAAAGATCATGATTTTGGTTTTGGAAGCATTGAGGGTGAGGTGATTATTCAGCATCCATGCCTCAGTGCTGTTGAAGCCAGCCTGAGTTGCATGTAGGAGTATGGGGGGAGATTCGGCAGTTCAGATAATGGTTGAGTCAATCTGCATATTGGACTAGTTTAGCATTTGGGTTGCAGAGATGAAAGTCATTAATGAAGATATTAAAAAGTAGAGGACTGAGGATAAAACCTTGGGGAATGCCTGTCAAAGTGTCAAGGTAGGAAGAGGTACAGTTTTTCCACTTGACAACCTGCTGTCTATTTGAATGGTAACTGGAAAACCAGCTGATAGAAGAGGAGGAAAGATTCAGGTGAGAGAGTTTGGACAAGTGAAGGCTACTGGAAATGGTATCGAAGGCCATGGATAGGTCTAGGAGAAGGGAAGATATGAGATTGCCTGAGTCGCGAGAGCAGTTGATGTTGTCAAGAAAGGATAGAAGGGCTGTAGTGGTACTGTGTCCAGATCTGAAACCGTGTTGAGCAGGGGTCATTAGATGGTTATCAGGTAGGGTAAGAGTTGCAGGTGAATAAATTTTTCAGGAATCTTAGAGACAGAGGAGAGAATGACTATGGGATGGAAATTGGAGATATCAGTGTTGTTGCCCTCTTTGTGTAAGGGAATAAGATAAAGACTTTTTTCCCGGAGTAAGGGTAGATAGGACTCTTGAATGGAGTGACTGATTAGGCTACAGATGGGGAGAGTTATGTCATCAGCAGCTAACTTGAGGAAGTTAGAAGGTAGGTTGGCAGGTGCATTAGAACATGGTTTCAACTTTTGGAGGAGTTTTTTTTATAGTGTTAACAGGAATTTGTTTAAGGGTGAAG
The DNA here is from genome assembly GCF_019279795.1 of Protopterus annectens. NCBI lineage: Eukaryota > Metazoa > Chordata > Ceratodontiformes > Protopteridae > Protopterus > Protopterus annectens. Next base: position 1,765,329,671 of record NC_056737.1, read on the forward strand.
GGAGGGGCGTAGATTGGATTGGAGGCAGAAGGCGGTAGAAGACTAAAATTAATACTGAAAATAGCATTGACATCTAGGAACAAAGTCCAAGCTATACAACAATTTGCTTTTCCGGTCCTAACTTACAGTTTTGGAGTAACTGACTGGCCCTAAAAGGTGTTAGATTGGTTGGACAGGAAAACGAGAAGGGTTCTTCATGCTTATCAAATGATTTATAAAAATTAGTGTATACCAAGATTATATATTCCTTATTCTAAAGGAGGTATGGGCCTCCTTGAAACTGATTACATGTATGGATCTGCAGTCTTAGGACTGCATACATATCTGCTGACCTCACAAGAACCAAACATAGTCAATGTTTTAAAACATGAGGAGAATAAGTCTAAGATGACTTCCATGCTTAGTTTAGCAGAAGCATATCAGTGTCAAGTGGAAATGAAAATCAAACCAGAAGTAGATAAAAATAAGGCAGCAACTGAATGTGCCAAAAAAGAAAAGAAAGAATATAAGGTGAATGATCAGAAGAGAAGACAAGAAATGTGGAAAATGCATAAATATAGTTTCAAGTAAAGGAAACTCTTTAAAAACCTCATGTTAATCAGGATCAGACACATGAATGTTTAAGAAGAAGTTAATTTAAACCAAAAGATGAAAGGTTAATATTGGCAGCCTAAAATAATGGACTACATATACACTGGTTTATAAAGTCCGTTGAACATTTGGAGAAACAGATAAATGTAGGTTTTGTAAAACAGAATTGGAAACAGTTGCACATCCTGTTTCTGGTTGTGATATAATAATGACAGAAGGACTGTATACTGAAAGGAATAATAATGGGGCAAGACTGTTGCATTGGAGATTGTGCAAACATTATAATACTGAAGTAGATGAAAAACACTGGAACATGAGTCACAAAGCATTATAGAAAATGATAAAGTTTATATCACATGGGGTCACCCACTACCAACAGTTCAAAAAAATAAATGTGAGAAACAGATGCAGTAGTCTATCAAAAGAAGACAGGTAGCAATGACCACTGAAACTGCTACACCCAGTGACTTCAGTGTCTTACATACAGAGAGACACAAAATTATAAAATACCGGGATTTGCAGGTAGAAACAAGGGCAATGTGGAAGAAGGATACCCAGACAGTTCCAATAGTAGTAGGAGCAATGGGTCTTATAGAAAAGAATTTACAACCACAGATATGTTACCAATACATGTAACTGTATAAACTGCAGAAGGAGTCATTACTGGGCACATTGCAGGTGCTGAGAACACTTCTGGCTGACATCAAAGACAAACAATGCTAACTTCATGAACTTTAATCGGACTTTGACTTAGGAATGGGTTCTGTTCCCATCATGGAATTAGAAACCCAAAAGACGGAGAAATGTAAAAAAGGGTAAAATCAATTTTTTTTTTTTTTGCTTGTTTATGTACGACATAACTGTATTGTCATCTGTAAACATTTAAACAGATCCTGGAGACCACAAATGACTGAGATAGAGAGTTGAGAGCATTTTTAAGAGCTAAAATCTTTGTATATTAATGTCTTTTGGTCTGTCTGTTTTGTTCCAAAGACCTTGCACTATCACTTCAAGAGACATTACTTCTTCCTTCCAAACCTGACTGTGTTAGAGCAGGAAGGGAAAATGTAAGGCGTGGGTTTTGAGAAATTTGGTGTCATCATCGCAAAATCTCCCTTTTCACATATCCTAATTTTGGTATTTGAAAAGTCAGGGGATGTTGATGCTGGGCCTAAAAGATTTCAGGCACCATTAACATTTTCTCAAGTGGAGTCTTGCACCAGGTATCATGAGTAGGGTTCCTATTAGCTTGTCGAACACTCAAAAGAGCAAACGCTCCTTGATCGACAGTAAATATTCAAAACCACAAAAACTCGAATGGCCGGAACAGAGATTTTTTTCCTAGGGAAAAAAAATCGCTGGGCCATTGTCGGGACTTTACAGTTTCCTCGACTGTGGTGCAAGCACGAAGTTGGTATACTTAAGTAGGGGGGTGGGGTACGAAGCCCCCCACTTTATTTTGTTTGTGGATTTTTTTTTTTTGGGAACCCGGCTGTTCGAGTTTTTGTGGTTTCGAATATTAGCTGTCGATCAAAGAGCGTTCACTCTTTTGAGTTTTCGACAAGCTAATTTGAACCCTCATGAGTATTGTAGATGCCATATGACTCAGAATCCTGATGAATTCATTGCTGAGATGGAAGACGAAGTGGAAAAACTCTTTAAAATGTATAAATACAGATCTATGTTTTCCTGTGGAAGAAAACCTCTTTGAACTGAGGTGTCTAGGACACATACTCAGAAATAAATCCTGTGAGAAGGATTCAGACAGGTCTTCTGTAAGTCCTCTTGGAATCCTGTCCTGTGTAGGAGATACCTTATCCAGCTAAGATATTTCTGATACTTTGGAAAAGGTTTTGCAAAGATAAGCAAGTCACTTAAATATGGAAAATGTGAATACAGTGCAGTCTGCATTAGGCTATCATAGAAGCTAGACATTTTATGAACACCCTTGGAGCAGTAGATAGAACAAAGAATAATATAGAGTACTGGTAATGTGAGCCAGACAGAGATAACATACAAAAATATCTGAAATCAGGATCTAGAGAGATATTACGATATGCATCTTTTAAATCTAATGTCACTAGAAAGCTGATATGGGGTAATGAGGGTTAACAAGTTGTGAAAAGACAGCATTTTGAACTTGAGAACTATCACTTTGGCAGTAGGAACATCTTAAAATAACACCCTTCCTCTAATAGAATAAGAGGGGCAGGTTCTATCATCCCCTGACGACGCATATACTAAATAACAGGACTGAAAAGAAAAACATTGCCTGGTAGGTCAGAAGGAGGAATTCCCTGAAAGGGACTGAAGGACTTACACTGCCATTTGAGAGAGGTAAGCTGATTACAAAGGCTCTCTCACATTTTCAGCCCTCCTTCTCCAAGTTTATCAAGTGATTCAATGCTCCCTTTCCAATTCTCAGAACCAAATTATCTGAAATGATCTGTTGCCAAAGAGAGAAATGGAGGATTTCACTTTCTGGAAGGATTAAGGGACTGCCAGTGTGTGTGTGTGTGTGTGTGTGGGGGGGGAAATACTTCATATAGTCATTCAGACGTATTAGACTGTTCTTGTTCTGGGAGGGGTCCCTCTTTTGTTTTTGGAAACATCATTGTCATTTCTTTTAAAACATTTTCTTTTCAGCAGCTTTCTGGGACTGTTTATGTTGCTTTATAAAAAAAGTTGTGGATGGAGCATCGAATTCTTTGGCAAACTTGATGAAGGAAGGTTGAAAATCTGAGAGATTTGTTGAATCAACTTATCTCTTCCATCACACCTTTTAATGTTTTCTGCAGCCTAGGCTCTAAAAACTACTTTTCTATGCAAGGGAGAATGCAGCTAGGCATACCTCCTCATAACAATTCCAGTGGCAGCAACCTTGAAAATGGCATCAGCAGAATTATGAGCATAGTTCAAACAATGGGTAGTCACTTGAAGCATAATCAAAGCTGCACAAAGCAGATGTCCTCTCACAAAAGGAAAAAGATACTGAAATATTTATCATATTCTCACAAGTGGCAAGCATAAATTTCATCAAATGAGCTTAACAGGTGAGAATTCTGAAAACATGTTTTGCAGAAGTATACACTTTTTCCTACATTTATCAAACTCCTTCAGAAGGAGAGGGATTAGAATTATTCATATGTTTAGAAGAGGCTGAGTTCCATTAGATCTGGGATGGAAGTATGAAGACTAAGAAGACTGAGGTCAGCCTTTCGTAGGTTATTGAGTATATGAGATCCATAGGGGAGGGTGGAAAGCAGGTGTGTCCGAGCAGTGACCAGCCTGGTGCTGTGAGTAAGATATGGCTTGGCCCTATAGAGGGTACAAAACCTGATGTGAACGTTTTTGATTGTCAAAGAGACATGTTTATCAAAAGTTAGATTCTTATCTATAGTGACTCCTAGACATTTAGTATGAGTTGTGGATTTTATCTTGGTTCTGTTTGAAGAGAGGATTGGGAGAGGGGACTTATATGGTTTGGACTTTTTATTTCTGAAGAAATTTAGTTGTATTAGGGTTTAGAATTAGTTGACGTTCAGAGAGGTACTTTTCTATATTTTGGAAAGAAGACTGCATTTTTAGTCAAAGTTCTTGGGGAGAGGGGCAGAGCAGATAAGTGTAGTATCATCAGCGTATTAGACAATGGACACTAGATCAGTTTCAGAGTTGAGGTCATTTGTGAATATGATAAAGAGGAGAGTGCCAAGAAGAGAACCTTGGGGTACTCCAACTGAGATGGGGAGTAATGAGGAAAGAACGTTCTCCCATTTGGTAGCAAGCTGTCAATTGGAAAGATAGCTGTAGAACCAGAACAGGGAAGATGAGCTGAGGTCGTAGAGTTTGTTGAGTAGTAGTTGATGGGATATGGTGTCAAAGGTTTTGGACATGTCAAGAAAGTTGGAGGAGACTACTTGTCCTTCATTTAGGAGATGATGAATGGAGTTAGTAAATGTTATTAGAGTAGTACTAGTACTATGTTTAGGTCTGAAGCCATGTTGCAAACTGGATAATATGTTGTGATAAAGGAAGTGGTTAAGGAGTTGTTTGGGGATGCATTTTTCTAAGATTTTAGCTGGGGGGAAAGAATGGCTATGGGATGGAAGTTGCTTAGGTATTTGGAGGAACCACCTTTGTGGAGGGGGATGATGTGGAATCTTTTCCAGAGAAGTGGGACATACTGTTAAGCAATAGAACGATTATTCAAAATAGATATGCAGTAGGCAATAGATGGAGCTGCAATTTTTAGAAATTCGTTAGGGAGCTGATCAGCTGCAAAAGAGCAAGGTTTTAGCTTTGTTAGGAGAGATTTTATGTAACTAGTTTGAATGTAAGCAAAAGTGAATGGATGTGTGTTATCTAGAAGAGTAGTAGTGGGAAGAGTGAGAAGTGAATTGGGTTGGTTGCCTAGTAGGGAGGTTATGGTATATATGAAGTGAAAATTGATTTTATTTGCCATGGGATCAGAGTTGCTTGTGGTAACTGAGGTTTGGGTTAGGGTACAACCCAGGCTGAGGAGATAGTTGATGTTTTGACAGAATTTTGGGGGATTGTTTAGGTGTTTCTCTTGGCAGGTTTGGAAGTAAGATTGCTTGTCTACTTTGATTTGTTTTTTTTTTCTTTGCTTGACTCTGTAATTGTTGATAGGTTGTAAGGTTAATTTTATCTTTGGTGGTATGGCAACCTGACCAGGCTCTGTCTCTGCATTTAAGTAGAAGTTTAGTGTCTTTGGTTAGCCAAGGCAGGTGCTTGGCTTTTTTGCATACTTTCCTAGTGAGAGCTAGGATATTAAGTATTTTAAGGAAGGTATTGTCAATGTATTGAACAGCTAAGTCTAAGTGGTGTCCAATCATATTGTTGGAGGGGAAGGTTAAAAGTTGCGGGGGAGAAATTTTTCTTGCTATGGAGGTATTTGTAACTGATGTTGTTTTGTGTATTTACACATTTTCTGTATAGAAAAGTAGGAGAATGGTTGTTGAGACAGTCCAGAAGGCAACCGGCTAAGTAACTTAGGTTGGGTTTGTTGGTCAATATCCAGTCTAATATAAACTGTCCCTTGGTATGTTTGCCAGTGTGTGTTGGATGATTTATGCTTTGGGTGAAGTTGTACACATTAAGGAAGTTGGATGGATTTTAGAACGAGCAGGAGTGCCAATCTTGGTTAAAGTCACCAAGAATTATAGTTTCTTGGTTGAAATTAGTGGATGCCCATGAAAGCAGACTTTTGATGATGGGAAGGTTGTTGCCTGGAGGGAGATAGGTGGCTATGATAATTATTGTTTTGTTTGGGTTTATTTCAAGGTGTGCAGTTAGGATTTTGGAGTTGGGTAGGTCAGGTGGAGAACAGTTTAGTTGCTGAACTTTAAGGTTATCTTTAAATATTAGAGTGACTCCACCACCTCTTTTGTTAAGTATGTCTAGTCTAATAATGTTATCTCTGGTTGAAACAATCTCTTTGTCTTTGATGTGGAACTTTAACCAGGTTTTGGTTATCACAGCTATGTCTGGGGAGTAGGTGGCTAGGTCAGCTTAGAATTCACTACCTTTGTTTATTATGCTAAGAAGATTGAAATTGGTGAATAGTATGTCAGAACTGGAATTTATTGGGGGGGTGGGAATGTGTATGAGAATGACTAGAATTTGTCTGGGTAATTGGAGGGGTTGATTGGAGCCAGGGTGAAGGGGTGTTACTTGAGACCAGGGTTGGGATGGATGTCAGCTTGGAGTTTAATTTATGTAGTAGAGTGTAATACAAGATGTATTAGTTTGTTAATCAGCTTTTGATATCTGGATGGTGGGGAATTGGGATAGCAGGTTTGTAAGCGTTTGAAAGGAGTAAGAAGGCAAGGAGAGTTATTATGCAGTTATAAGCTGTAACATATGTAACATGCAAATGCTGACCCCCATCATATTAAAGGATGGTCATGTTTATTAAATCTGGTAGACTTCATTGAGAAGGTCATCAAAGCAGTGGGTAAGGGCAAGACTGTACATAGAGCTTGCCTTTACATAGACAAGGCTTTTGATACAACAACCCACTCAAACATTATAGACAAGTTTACTATATTAACGAAAAACCCTTTTACCACCAGCTGGATAGTCAAATGGTTCTCTGATTGGACCCATGTGTTCAAACTAGTTGAGGTCATCTCCACCAAGACCACAGTCGCTATATTTTAGATATTATTTTGAGAAATCTCTCAGTGAGACAGGGCATTCTGCTTTCTGTCTTGGCCCTGACAACAAAATCAAAAAATGTTCAACACATCTGTCTTGCTCTAATTAACTAAGTTGCTAGGGTATAGTAACTCTCTAAGATACAGTCAGGAATATAGCAAAACTTAGTTCAGATTTTGTTTTTCTTTATTTGTATAAGTCGGTACTGGAATGTAATTTTAAATATTTCCTGTGGATTTGAACTCTGATGTCACTGTGAATATATATTTAGTATTGTCTTGTTCTTTTATTATTTATTATTAAATATATTTAAAGCTTTCATTGTGGCTGATCTATGTAGAGCTATTTAAGTTTTGAGAGAACTTGATTATTTATTTGGTGACACCGTGTGGGCCACTTCTAATAGCCTTGCTCTTGCTCAAACTACCATTTGCATTAATATTACACAGTAAGATTGGACCCCCTCTGTTAAGGCCCCTAAAGTAGCCGATAAGGAGTGAAGTGACTGGTGGCAGTGATAACTACCTTATAGTCTAGGCAGAAGGGGGCATAGCTAGTAAACCTGTGCCAACCTTTCCCAGAGGTGTGTGTGTGTGTGTGTGTGTGTGTGTGTGTGTGTGTGTGTGTGTGTGTGTGTGTGTGTGTGTGTGTGTAAATGAAACCTCAAAGAGTGTGTGTATGTCAGCTACTTGGACAGGGACATGAAGCACTGATTGAACAGAGGGGGTGCTGGAGATCTTGGCTTGGTCACTCAGCTGAAATCTCGACTCTATATCTGTGCCAGTGGGGAGTCTTACTGGGTATCTGGAGAAAGAAGGAGAAACCAGCCCTGGACTGACTGTGGTCCCTGTGTGCTCCTAACAGAAATTACACTTGATGCAGAGAGCTGCATCTAGAAATACTGTGTATGTACCTGTTATCCTCTCACTGAACATCCTCCACTGTTGCCAGTGGTGAGGATTGAGGCTCCTTGATTACTGGTGGACAGTGGTGGGTCGTCACATACATAAAACAGATTTTCAGATCATCCATATTTCTTAGAGGTCATTCCATACACTCTGTGCTGTAGGTATGGAAAATTACGGATTCTGACATTATCCATATATACTATGTTCTTTTGCTGTTACAGAAATTTCTTTATTGATGCTTCTTAACAAAAGTCTTAATACTATCCATTTTTGCTGGTATGGATATTTCTCCATTGATCGTTCTTAACAAAAGTCTTATAACTAACTACTGGCTCAGTATATAAAGGATCTATACTTACTGTGGCATGATTAAAGATCCTGAGGTTTCTGACACTTTCTTTAGGTTGTTCAATGTTAGTTTGTGTAATATTTTGGTGGAAAATGAATGCAGACTTCTGTGGCATGATACTATTGTCTTTGGATCTCCATTCAACAGAGATGTAGTGTAATAAGACTGAATACTACAGACAGCTTCTACAGATGTCACAGGTTATGTTGATCTTGCAACTGTTATATATGCAGGCATTGTTGTTACTTATAGATAGAACTGAGAAACCTGTAGATAGTTACATGGTTAATCTATAAAAGCTACTTGATTCCTGGGGACGTCTTGGCTCAATAGTCAGTAAAGCAGGAAAGTAGTAAAAAAGTACCTGTCTCCATATTAAAACACAGTAAAAAACACTTTAAACACTTACTACAGTGCCCAAAAGTAAAATAATACTAGTTTTCCACAGAAAATTAGTTTAAATTAAATGTTAACGACTTTTAAAAAAAGTAAAAAAGTAATGCTCCTGTTTAAAAGTAAACAAAAGTCAAATGGCAGTCAATAAAACACCTTTTCCTAGCTTAAATGTTTAGGTTTCACAGAAGAAGTATATTTTCTGTCAGAAAAAGTAAAGTGTAAGGTTTTCTCCCTGAAGGGAACTTATTTACCCAGCAATGGATCAGCATTTGCCAACAGTCCACCATTGACCGCCTTTAGAATAGCACTCTCCTTTGTGGCAGGAAAGTTTGAGTTGACTAATGGTTTGGATGCATGGAAGATGCCCTGAAAGCTTTGGAAGCTTGCCATTGGGTGAATCCTTAGCGGGATTCAATCCATGAGGTTACAGCTATTGTGGCAGTGCTTGAGTGAATAAAGGTCTAAGGAAAAATGCACAAGACAATAAGGTTATTTAGGTCCTTATGGGAACACGCATATATCAGATTCTATCACTTTTATCACAATGATGCCACTTCTTTTATTCAGCACATCAGACCCCCTCCTTCCATTGTTATGACACAGGATACATACACAATGTGCATGTCCATCATTCTACTGTTATATCACAAGGTAGACACAGTGATGCCATGTGATTTGCAGGCCTCTTCTTCACTTCAGTGGTTACCTACTGGTTATGTTAAGCTCTGAAGCCTATGTTTATTCATTGGCTGCGGATGCTTTAAACACAGACTTAAAATGATCAGGAAATTCATATTAATTAGTTTCAAATTGTTACATAGGAAGTATTCGTCTACTGAAATAAGCAGGAGTTGCTTCTGTTCACTTATGCAACCACATCTTGATCATGTTAAGCTCTGAGAGCCACACTCTGTCATAGGTGTTCAGCTTTTTACATACAAAATTGATGCTCAGTACATGAGGACACACAGACCTTTTCACTTCTCTGTGCCTTAAGCTTACTGAGTAAAGTGGCAGGTGGAAGAAGCAATAAAATGTCATATGTGTTGCACATATTTCTGATGCTATATTAAACTGTGAGTGCAGATGGTATTTTAACACCTCCAAACAAATGTACATCATTATATAGTGATTTCAGTCTCAGAGATTTGACAGAAAACCACTAATTGTATGAGAAACAGACCAAAAATATAAAGCAAAAATCTAGACACTTTGTGTAAATCTGGACAGTTGATACGTATGCTGAAAACAGCTGCAGATGCCATAACTTACACTGTGTCTACCCTTACCAATAGATCAATAGCTAAATACTATGTACCCTCACTATGGAAAAAAGTTCAATACTTTATCCTTATTCATTCCCTCTTCATAAGGTTGTCATCTCTACTGACATCTGTAAATACTGGCCTATTGCAATATCATCACTTCTCTCAAAAATTCTTGAAAGATGTATCCATAAGAAACTCCAGTCTGACTGATTTTTGCATATCTGCAAAATGAATAGCATCAGAATGACTTGATATAGGTATTTAAACTTTACTAATGACACGAATAGGGCATGCTGTAGGGACAGGTGTGTGTTTCAGCGAATTCCCCTTTTCAGAAACTGGCTTCCCATCTATATGAAGCAGAGCTGATCTCTAACCATATTCAAGAGAGACCTGGGTCAGTGGATGGGACATCAAAAATACACCCTAGGTCTAGCACCTATGCCTTTAATGAAGAAAGGCAGTTTGTATATCTTTCCTTCGCCTACATATACCATTAAAATAACATCTAAGGCACATAATCTTGCAGGATACATTTGGGATCCTTCGCCAAGCTTATGAAGGCCAGTTGGTCATTAGCCTTCTATACACCTTGTGATGATGTGAGGTATTGACAGCTATGCCAGGACAAGTAAGACAGGGGATGTATAACATATTCCAGCAGAGCTAGATGGAATTTAGTAAAGAATTATATGTAATTTGAATATCAAACTTATTTGTACAGATGCCTTTTTTGAAAAATGTATTTGTAAGGCTGCTTGTGTTAAAAATATACCAACAGTGTGCCTCGCTGGATAGAAAAAGAAATATGCATATGTTTAAATGGGTATGTTTTAACAGAGGATACTGAAAGAAAAGAGGTTAATGTCAATTCTCCTGACTTTCAAAAATAGTAAGAAATTACTTAATTTAGGCCATAAATATTGTATCTTATAGTTCTCAATGCAGCCAGGGGCAAAAAGTCTGTACTAGGATGCTTCCTTCATTGTCAGTGGGGACCTGGAGGAAAACCCAGACCCTGGACTGAGTGTATTCCCTGTGTCCTCTTAAGGAAAATTGTGCTTGATGCAGAGAGCTGCATCTGGAAATACTGGGTGTATCCATTTTTGTTCCAAGTGAATGTCCCTCTCCAGTGCCTGTGGTGAGGATTCAGGCTCCTTGATTATTGGCCCTGAGTGGGGACATCACATATTGGTGAGCAGTGGTGGGATATTAATTGAACTTCTGTAGCTGGTAAGCAGTTGTCACTAAAGGTGTATCTTCTCAACAGCTACCAAGTAAACATTCAGTGTTTCATTTCACAACTGTTTTATTTTTTTTTTTGTTTTGCTTTGTTTTGTTAGTTTAGTTTAGTCAGGGGAAGCAGTCAAAGATGTCAGCAGAGGATTATGGCAAGCTGACAAAGAACCAGATGGTCAAGGTGAGTGAAGCCAAAGGACTGGTGCATGCCAACCTGACTATGGAAGAAATTATTTCAGCCCTAGTCACAGCTCAGACCAGCAACCAGGAGGATAACCACTCTGGTGATGGGAATTTGCAGCCCTCAGAAACAGGACGGTTCATCTTTTACTCGGAGGACTTACAATCTCATCTGGAGTTAAAGAGACTTCAACTGTAGGCCAAACATTTGGAATTAGAATCAGCAGAAAGACTGCGCTATTTGGAAGCTGAAGAAAATGAAAGACTGCGGCAGGCAAAACAAATGGAAATAGAATCAGCAGAGAGACTGCAGCATTTGGAGGCTGAAGAAAGAAGAGACAGCTGTGTTTGGAGGTCAAAGAAAATGAGAAGCAGTGTCAATATGAGAAGGAGATGCTGACTCTTCGCCAGGGTCATGGAGATAATGGGGGAGGGAATATCTGAACCGCAGAAGCAGTAAAGGTCATCAACTTTCTTCCTCAATTGACAGAAGGTGATAATTTTGATAGCTTTATTCATATATTTGAAAGGGTATGTAAACAGTATAATGTTGACCAAGGGTTCTGGATACAGTTCCTGAATGCCTTACTCCATGGGCATAAAGCATACCAAGAGACATATTATGCAGAACTTTTATTGGCCTGGGATTGCAAGGAACTGTGAGCAGTGCCAAAAACTAGGGAGGGCAGGAGACAAAGTCAAGACTCCTTTGATGCCTTTGCCTGTAATACTGTTTCTAAATTGTCTAATATTGATTGTTTAAACTATAAAAAAGTAAAGAAATGTTCACTTGAATGTTTTAAGTTAACACCTGAAGCTTACCGAAAAAGTTTTGTGAGCATAGACACAAGGCAGATGAAAGTGTGTAGGATTATATTGCTGAGTTAAGCACTTATTTTCATAGGTGGGTGAGTGGGTGTCAGGTCACAACTTTTGAAGGGCTGGCAGACCTTTTGAGGGAACACACTGTTAGCACTTTGCCGGAGGACATGAGAATCTGGTTGTCAGACTGAGAGTGTAACTGCAGATGAGCTGGAGAAAAAAGAGGATCTCTACTTAGCAAACACTGCATCACTGCACAAGGAGGGCATACCCAGTGCTGCATATGGTATTAGCGAACCCATGATGGGCAGCCTAAACCACCACAACAGAGTCCACCAGTAACAAGGGAAACCACTGGTTCAGGTAGAAGGTCAGGATTAAGGGTTAAATGTTTTAAATGTATCATATAGAATAGATGTTCATGGATGCAAGGTGGGGAACAAAATGTGGAGAAGCCAGCAAGTGGGAGTAGCAGTATGCTAGTGGTAAGTTGTCTGAAGACAACAGGGGTACCAAACTATCATCAGAGTTTATATCCAATCTTAGTGGATGACAAACAGGCCACTGCTAAGAGAGACACAGCCTCTGACATAACCACTGTGAAGCCTGCAGTGGTTAAAGAGGAGCAGTATTTAGTAAGGCAATGCACTCCAATCAGAGCTTTAGGAAGGACTCCATTCTAAATATCTTTGGTCAGTGTTCACCTTGACTGGGAGGGTGGAAAAGGAAGCAAGCAAGTAGGTGTGTTTGTGGTATCCCTGCAGATGTCTTGATAGGGAATGATTTTGATAATGCAGTACCTTGTGCCCATGCAGTTACACACAGTCAGGCATGGAGACAGGCATGTAGGGCTGGTAGCCTGGGGAGACCCAGACAGACCACACACCTGGAGCTAGGGCTGGTGAGGCAGCTGTTTCAGGGAGTGAGATGCCCTGTAGCAGTGAGCCTGAAGGTGAGCCACAGCTGCTGATAGGTACTGCAAGGGCAGAGATAAGTGGTAGTACCCAGGCCAACAATTAGGCACTGCTGTCAGACAATACCAGACTTCCTGTGTTAAGGGAGCTGGAAAGAGTTACAAAGACAGAGTTGAGACAAGCTCAGCTCTTGGAACCTACACTGAGGTGCTAGATGGAGGTAGCTAGGGAGGTACTGTATCTAATTCTCAAGGAAAAGGGGAGTGTGTATACTGGAACAAAGAGAGTAGACCCCTGAGGGAGGGCTAAAGGGTGAGGTAATACAACAGTTGGTATCGCCCAGAAGCTATCATCTCACACTTCTAGCCATAGCCCATGATATACCTTTTGCAGGTGATATGGGAATAAAGCATACCAAGAGACATATTATGCAGAACATTTATTGGCCTGGGATTGCAAGCGATGTAACAGGGTACTGAAGGACCTGTGAGAAGTGCAAAAAATAGGCAAGCCAGGAGACAAGGTCAAGGCTCCATTGATGCCTTAGCCTGTGATTAAGGAGCCATTTCAGGGGGTAGCTATGGAGATTGTGGGGTCTCTGAGTACCCCAAGTTCCATAGGGAAGAAGTATATCCTCCATCGAGGCAGAGAAGGTGGCAAATGTTTTTTTAGAGAATTTGAGCAGGCAGGGTAGGTTTCCACAGAGAAATATTGACTGGCAGAGATACCAATTTCATGTCAGACCTGCTGGCTTGTCTGTGGAAGCACGGGGGGGGGGGGTAAAGCACCTAAAAACACCCCCTACCATCCCCAGATTCATGGTCTTGTGGAGAGGTTAAACTCTACACTAAAAACATGCTATGGACATTTGCAGAACAGTTTAAGAGAGAGTGGGGCAAATATCTGTCCCATCTGCTGTTTGCATACACAGAGTAATCCCAGGAATCCACAGGTTTTTCAATCTTTGAGTTGCTGCATGGGCACAGGGTGAGGGAGGCCTTTAGATTTGATTCGTGATGAGTGGGAGTGTGAGTGTGAATCCCACAAGGAGGTTGTTCTGGCATATGTCCCACATCTCACAACAAGGCTCAAGGAGCTCATGGGCTTGACTCAGGAGAACCTGGCAGGAGGCCAACAGCAAAACAAAGGTCTGGTATGACAGAAATGCTCAAGCCCAAGAGTAGGTTGTGGGATAGCAGGTGATAGTTGTCATTCCTATCAGACAAAATAAGCTGCAGGCAGCTTGGGAGGGACCATTCAAAGTAGTTAGGAAGGTCAGTGATGTTACCTACATGGCAGAACTTCTAGGTAGGAGGCAGGGGCACACATTGTACCATGTTAACATGATGAAGCCTTACCATGATTGGGAGGTCCTAGTTCTGAGTATTTGCAGTGGATGGCAGGATGAGTCTGAGGGGGATGTGGTGACTGATCTCCTCAGTAAGGCTTAGACTGACACCTCAGTGGAAGGGGTAGCAATGTCCCAGCAGCTATCCCCTACCCAGGTTTGAGATATCCGAGCAGTGTTACAGCAATCTGGAGGCATGTTCACTGGGAAACCTGGGAGCACCCACCTGGTGCAGCACTATGTGGATACAAGATCCCAAACAGTGATGGCGAACCTATGACATGCATGTCAAAGGTGACACATGCCATGATGTTTTGGGTGATATGTCAGTGATAACCAACATCCGAGTTACCAAAGACACTGCTTTTACATTCGTTGTTCATGTGAAGTACACTGAATTATTTTGTGCCAGGAGCTTTTGACACACCAAACCCAAATGGTTCGCCATCACTGACCCCAAAGGCCTATCAAGCAGGCCCCTTACAGGGTGCCTGAGTGAGGTATAGAGACTCTGAGGGAGGAGATACAGGAAATGTTGGAAGTGGGGGTAATCCAGGAGTCCAGCAGTCCCTGGGCCTTCCCAGTGGTGCTGGTACCAAAGAAAGATGGCAGCACCAGGTTATGTGTGGACTTTAGGAAACTAAATAGTCACACAGAGTCAGATGTTTATCCCATGCCTAGGACAGATGAAGCCTTAGAGCAGCTAGGCAGGACTAAGTATCTGACCACTACTGATCTGACCAAGGTCTACTGGTAGGTGCCCTTGACCCCCCACTGCTAAGACTGGTCAGCCCTTTGGGATGAAAAATGCCCCAGTGACCTTCCAGAGGCTGGTAGATCACATCCTAACAGTCAATGATATTGACATTTACAGCCATTCCTGGCATGAGCATCTTCAGCATGTCAGGGAGGTCATGAGCAGACTGCAAAGGGCAGCCAAAGTAAGTGTCAGGTGGCTATGGCAGAGGTCTTCTACCTGGGACATAGAGTGGGGAGTGGTAGGATCAGGCCAGAACCTGCTGAATTGGAAGCCATTCAGGCATGGCCTGCCCCTGTTGCTCAAAAAAAAACGGGTAAAGACATTCTTGAGGACAGCAGGGTACTATAGAAAGATAATTCCCTATTATAGTACAACATCTGCTCCCATCACAGATCTGACAAGGCAAAACATGCCAGAAAAGGTAGTGTGGACCTCAGCCTGTGAGCAGGCATTCCAAAAGTTTAAAGCGGCTTTGGAAGGATTCCCTGTGTTAGCCAGTCCAGATTAAAGCAAAAAAATTGTTCTGCAGGTGGATGCTTCAAACTCAACCAGGTTTCATCAGAGGAAAAAGAGTACCCAGTGGTATATCTCAGCCATAGACTCCAACCTAGGGAGGAATGTTATGCAGTAGTAGAAAAAGAATATCTAGCCATAGTATGGGCACTGCAGAATCTTCAACCCTATATGTATGGAAGGAAATTCACTGTAGTTAGCTTGCCTACAATGAGCCAGCCAGCAAAATACTAAGCCACTAAGGTGGAGCCTAGGGTTGCAGGCATATAATAAAACAGTGCAGCACCATAGTGGGGTTAGC
Organism: Protopterus annectens; assembly: GCF_019279795.1. Classification (NCBI taxonomy): domain Eukaryota; kingdom Metazoa; phylum Chordata; order Ceratodontiformes; family Protopteridae; genus Protopterus; species Protopterus annectens. Next base: position 1,765,345,440 of record NC_056737.1, read on the forward strand.
AATGCCAATGCAGATGGGCTGTCAAGACAGAGTATGGGTTAATGTATTCTCAGATAGGCTAATTCCTCTCACGCAAGGTTTCTCAAGGGTCACTTGAAAAAGTAGTTTGAGTCTTCAAAGGGGGGAGAGAGGTCCAATATGTGACATCCCCACTCAGGGCTAGTAGTGAAGTGGCCTGAATCCTCACCAATGACACTGGAGAGGGACGTTCACTTGAAACAAAAATGGATATACCCAGTATTTTCAAATGCAGATCTCTGTATCAAGCACAATTCCCCTTAAGAGCACACAGGGAACATACTCAGTCCAGGGTCTCGGTTTTCTTTCAGGTCCCCAGTGACAGTGCAGTAAGCTTCTTAGTTCATACTTTTTGTCTTTGGCTGCAATAAGAACTGCAAAATACAATATTTATGGCCTAAATTAAGTAATTTAATTTCTTACTATTTTCAAAAGTCAGGTGGATTGAGATGAACCACTTCTCTTCTAGTACCCTCTGTTAAAACATATACATTTAAACAGTTAAAATAATACATGTGTATTTATTTTTCTGTCCAGCAGGGCACAATCTTGGCACATTTTTAACACAAGCAGCTTTACAAGTAAATTTTTCAATACAAGCATAAGTACAAATCAGTTTGATTTTCAAATAACATAAAATTCTTTACTAATTTCTAGCTAACTGTGCTAGCATATGTTACACATCCACTGCCCTACTTCTCCTGGCATAGCTGGCAATACATCACACTGTTACACACTTATGAACTCATGACCCTGTCTAATGTCTTCAGTACAGTTTCTCACCATAAACTCATAAGAAAACTGCCTAAACATCGATTTTCCCCCTCTTCATTACTAAGGTTTAATAGATATTTAACTGAGAGGCTCCAGTCTGTGAAATGGCAAAAAGCTCTCTTTACCTATCTCTAAGACTCCACTGGTGTACCCAAAAGCCCAGTTTTTGGTCCCATCCTCTTTAATATCTTTATCAATGACTTCTATACCTCTATAGGTCCACCCTCTCTTATACAATATGCTGTTGATTCCATGCTTATATGTGCATGTAATAATCTGTGTCAGCTCCTCCATATTATGCAAGAAGTGTTTTCCTTCACTGAGAAGTGGCTCCATAATGCCCAGCTACTACTCAACCATAAAAAAACTACTGCTATTTTTCTCCAAATCGCACATGCTAAAACTGAAACTGAAGTAGTCTTCCATACAAAACTATTGGAACGATTATAGATGAAAACCTTAAATTTGACCAGCATGTTAAAAATTACATAAAATTGAAAAATGTATTTTATGTATGTAGCTGCTTCTTTGCTGTGTTGGATGCAAAGTCTTCTTAAGACACACAGTTTTGCTGGCTGTTTACTGCTGAATCAGAGACACAGAGTTTTGCATGACTCCATCTATAGTCTGTTTAAAGCACCAAGCCTTTCAAATTGCACACTGATAAAGAAATATATTTTGCAGCTATAAGCACAGTTGCAGATAACTTATTTTTATAACAAACAATGCATAGTCTCTGTCAGTTTGTAGCATATATTTACAAAGTTTTTCTTCACAGACAGTATAGATGATGACTTTACTTTCTCCCTACAATACCTCGAAACAAGTGTGTTTCTACCAAAATACCTCTCTCTGTCCCTCTCTCATTTAACTGAGTTACAACAGTTGTTATATAGAGTGCTAGTCATGCACATAGATTTTGTTATTTCCTCTTGGTATCTTTTTTTGGCCTTCTGTGGAAAGTCACATAATGTCTCTCCTATTGTCCTTTTGTGATTTCTGTTGATGTGAAAATGCACAAATGCATGCAATCAGAATAACAGAAGTATGAAAGAAAACATCAGTTCTGTTGCTATTGAAATAAATCATGTATTGCTGAGTTCATAAAAAAGGATGTCTGTTAATAGATATTTGTTCTGCAAACATAAGAAAATCACATAATACTTGCTTTCCAATATTGCTTTGTTAGGCTTTTTCTGATGCTGTGAAGAGAAGCCTGTCTGTTATACATATAGTATGAATGCCCATTTTACATTGCTAAACTCTATACATATATTCAAGCAAACATTTTATTCTATACTTTATCTTTCAGCATATTTACAACAGAATTAATTTCAGCCTTATATTTATAATCTCTAACAATTCCCTATTTTTTAAACATACTCAAAACACTGTATACTGATATGTATTTTTTTTATTAGATCATATAGAAACACATTAAAAAACAAAGCCTTTAGTCTTTTTTGATACAAGTCAAAATGCAATTTTACACAGTTAATGCAATGATATTAAGTATTACTACCAAAACTGAATGTATTCAACAGTTTTTTTTTCTTTTGCAGACCATTCTGTGAAAATATTTTATCAGTTATGAGCTGTGACTGTTTTAGTTTTATTTTTTAACTTGATTCATTTATTCTTTTGTAATCACAGAATTTAATTTATGACTTAGAACTGTTCCATTAACTCTTTTCAACTGTTGAATTAACTCTTTACTTTTATTAATAATTTTATATCAAAAGATTAGAAATAGACTAATATCTATAAAAGACAAGAACCATGTGCTACTGAAAGCATTTATACAGTGCTGAAAATATACAGTTTCAATGTCATTTTAACCATAACATTGTGGTTATATTTCTGAACTGCCCATAAACCTTAATTGACAGTGAAATATACTCTGAAAAATGCTGTTTACATATTAGTCCATTAGCTGTATGAATACAACATTTTAATATAATTTTTTTCTCTAGCTGGGGTAATCAATACTAGTATAGATAAAATGATAGTCCAAAAACCAATAATAAGACTCTAACTTAAAACCAGTGATAATATTACAATTTGACAAATAATGTATCCTGCACAGTATGTATCTACACAGACTGTTTTCTATTCATGCATTTCAGTCTAGTAGCTATCCTGGACCCATTTGTTTTTAAACATGTTTTTTCACACATATTCATTACTAGATATTAATTTCATTTGTACTGAATTCTTTTGTATTTGTACATAAAGAGACTGTAAAGTACATTTAGTCTAATCATACAAATGTAGTAACATTAACATCAAGCAAAATCTTGGAAAAGTCTTATGTCTCTTTAGAAGTATCTAGTGGAATTGCCACCAGTGGCATGGTATTAAACTACATACCCATCAATTGGAAATATTCATGCTTTTTGCATACCCACATTGTCTTGCCAAAAACATATTAAAAATAGTGACCATTCTTGTTCAATTTTTACATATCTTTACTCTCTCTTGTATAGCTTTAATAAAGCACTTTTAAGCTATCTCTTGTATAGCTTTATAGTTTAACAGGTTGTAAATACAATTTAATACTAAATATTACAATAATAACTATTATGATAGCTATTAGCAACTTGTAAAATATCTTATCCTGTCAGGTTTAATCCAGTCTACCAGTATTTTTAATACACTGATACATGTCCCCCCCCCCCAAAAGAGTATTGTCAAGAAGGAATGAGATATTTTTTTCTTCTTGTAGCTCTCATTTAGACCCTTTTGCAATACTGCTCACACAGTCAGTGTAAAACTGAGAAAGTACCCCTCCCCCTGTAGTATTGTTTATCTGTTTTATAACATATGTCAGCCCAACACTTTGGTTATACAATTGCTTTGTTAGGTTATTAAACTATAGACCTTTGTCTGATTTGATCATTTTTTGGCTATCAATGACAGAATATATTTTTTTGTTGCCTTTACTGTCTACTACTAGTAGTAGTTATGTGTACCCTCCTATGTACCTTATTTGAACTGTATGTATACTATAACCCATCTGTTAACTGTAACTTGATATAAATTAGTTTTTTTTACTTTTAACATTTACTTGCAAACAGATTATCACTGACATATATGCACAATTGTGAAATTGTATTACAATTACCAAATAGTGTTGCATGTGAGCATTTAACAATTATGTTTTAATAACAATACTGTTTTAGAAAAACTCAAGCCATTTGTCTGGCAATCAGTCTTGTTTTTTTATCTTATGTTATCTGCTCAATATTTCCTGTAACTATTCATCCAGTGTAGGAAGGTCTGAGCTCACATTTTAGACTCTGTAAACCATAGTTATTTTTTTTAGCATTGTTTCTTTAATACACTTGCAATTTGATAGTAAAATGCAGTTATAAAACACTTAGTATTGTATTTGTGATTTGCATAACTATGCATTTATACTACATAAATAGACATTATTTTACAATTAGCTTACATATGTTTTAACTTGGATTTCAGTATTTTTTATTTAATTAACTGCTCTGCCATTTATTTTACAAAGACTGCTTGACTAATAACATCTGTGATTGTATTTCTTTTTAAAATTCAGAACTTTAATTGTTTGGTGTGGTGTTACTATACAATTATAAAAAGTGTAAAAAACTAAATAGATATTAGCTTAACTAACATGTTTATATTTACATTATTTATATTTGCTGTTGTCTGTCTGTTATTCTTGTGCAATGTAACAGATGTATTTTAGATGAAAAGAAAATACATGCATGTCTGTCTCGTGACTTTAAATCTTTATTTAAGCATGTCATTTTGTGACTTTAAATCTTTACTCATTAACTATTTTTATTTAATTTTATGCATTAGAACTGTTTCGTGTAACTATTTTTATTTATTTTTTATACACTAGAACAGTTTTGTTTACCTTTGACTATGCTAAGAATGGCAGTCATATGCTCTACTTTACTGTAGAACTGATAACTGTCTTGCTTTAACTGAATGGAAGTTTTAAACATTTGAGAATGATTTGTCCAGATTTTACCATCCTACCATGTATGCTTAACCATTTTCAAAACACAAACATATTATAAAATGTATTTCTTTTTCACAGATTAACTGTGTATGCAGGAAGTCAGTCTCTGTCAGTTCAGCTAATTTATTTTCTTCATCCTGTAACTGCTGTTGAAGCGTTTCCTGTAATGGTGCATGGTCTTTCTGATATTTTTCAGTAACCTGTTCTGCTGAATCTAAAACTCCTATGCACTTTTGAAAAGATGTATGTATAACTTGTCTAAGCTTCCTGAACTTATTGTGTCTGTCTTTCAGAAGTTTATTACATTCATTTGAAACACAATGTACTAGAGGTCCTGTCAGTAACTGATTTGACTGTTGTTGCATCTCTGAAATAAACCTTTAACATCTGGTGACAGAACATAACTGTCTAACATTTGAATATAATGTCAGCATATTAACTTTCCTTGGTTCTTTACCATTAAAATTTTTGCCTGTACAGTCTAACCTTTGAATAGTGGCATGCACTGTATTTTTATGACATTGTACACACAATAAACATTTTTTATACCACACATGATTTTGTTTCAGATACCAGTCAAATATTGTAATCCATGTGTATTACTATTAACTTGCTCTAATAAGGTTTTACATTTGATGATATGCTGCATATACATTTCATTCTGTTATCATTATTATTATCTCTATGGCATCCATACTGTATGTAACACAGTGTTCTTACCAGTCAACAGAGAGGCAGATGGCCAGACTGCTTGACTGTAGATGGTTGAAAGTTCTATGTAGTTACTTATGAAGTTGGTACAGCAAAACTGGCAGTTTCAGTCTTACAACTTTGTATTGTACCTTTTTTGGAGAATTTATGGCACTGCTCACATTCCTTCACTGCAGTCTCTCCAGATTCAGATGTCTGATGAACTTTATTGCTACAAACTGTAGAAAACTGGAGAAAACTGAAGTACTTCACATACACATTAGTTACTGTGCTTTTACAGGAGTGACCTTATACAAGGCATTACCCACTCACTCCCCCTGTTTTTGGATACAGGCTAGTAACATTGTCAGGGTCACCATTGAAAAATGTATTTTATGTATGTAGCTGCTTCTTTGCTGTGTTGGATACAAAGTCTTCTTAAGACACACAATCTTGCTGGCTGTTTATTGCTGAATCAGAGACACAGAGCTTTGCATGACTCCATCTGTAGTCTGTTTAAAGCACCAAGCCTTTCAAATTGCACATTGATAAAGAAATATATTTTGCAGCTATAAGCACAGTTACAGATAACTTATTTTTATAACAAACAACATTCTTTCTGTCAGTTTGTAGTATATATTTACAAAGTTTTTCTTCACATACAGTATAGATGATGACTTTCCTTTCTCCATACAATACCACGAAACAAGTGTGTTTCTACCAAAATACCTCTCTCTGTCCCTCTCTCATATAACTGAATTAGTACAGTTGTTATATAGAATGCTAGTCACACACAGATTTTGTTATTTCCTCTTGGTATCTTTTTTTGGCCTTCTGTGGGAAGTGCCCTTTTGTGATTTCTGCTGATGTGAAAATGCACAAATGCATGCAATCAGAATAACATAAGTATGAAAGGAAACAACTGTTCTTTTGCTATTGAAAAACATCACTTATTGCTGAGTTTATAAAAAGGATGTCTGTTAATAGATATTTGTTCTGCAAACATGAGAAAATCATGTAATACTTGCTTTTCAATATTGCTTTGTTAGGCTTTTTCTGATGCTGTGAAGAGGAGCCTGTCTGTTATACATATAGTATGAATGCCCACTTTACATTGCTAAACTCTATACATAAATTCAAGCAAACTTTTTATTTTATGCTTTATCTTTCAGCATATTTACAACAGAATTAATTTCAGCCTTATATTCATAATCTCTAACAAAAATGACATAAACAAGACTTATCTAAAATTATAAATGCTCTACAGGTACAAAACATCCTTAGCAACACCACCAAAACCAGTCTTGCCACTAGCTACCTTCTTCCCAATCTCTTTTACGATGCACCCAGCCTAACCAAACTTTAGGCTACATGCTATAATAAGCTTGCTGAATTTCCAACCAACAAACAATACCAAATCCACCACTGCATTGCGTTCAAAACTTTGAATTGCCTTGAACTGCCTCATCACTTAAAAATTACATATAGCTTATATCCGCACATAACATTATTCACAAAGCCAAAAACTGCCCTGATTTTATTCCTATTCACCATTCCTACTACCATAATAGACTACTTTGATCTTATAAACAACATCATCTCAGCATAGATAAACCCCCATAATCCTCAGACCAGTCTCTCCTCATACTCTGTCACTAGGAAATGGAATTCTATCCCTATACAAATTAGATCTACTTCTAACCTCTCCAACTTCAATCCACTACTAAATGACTAACTAAATAAATTTTGGCTTTGCTCCTGCACTACCCTGGGCTGAACTGAAAATGGGTATAAAAATTAATGAATTAATAAATGAATGATTTATAGTTATGAAAAGCAAGTTGCCTTTTAACTTGCCCTTCGATCATTCTCTATTAACTTCTTAAATTCCTCTTAGGTTATTTTTTTTACATATCTATCTCTCGTTGTTTAATGAAACACTTTTAAGCTATCTCTTGATATAGCTTTATATAACGGTTGAAATTAATACTATATTAATATTATAGTACTTTATTTAAATTTGGTTTTTGCATAAAACTTTTTTGCAAATTTTTTTTATTTTTTACTACATAAATAGACATTATTTTACAATTAGCTTACATATGTTTTAACTTGATTTCAGTATTTTTATTTAATTAACTGCTCTGCCATTTATTTTACAAAGACTGCTTGACTAATAACATCTGTGATTGTATTTCTTTTTAAAATTCAGAACTTTAATTGTTTGGTGTGGTGTTACTATACAATTATAAAAAGTGTAAAAAACTAAATAGATATTAGCTTAACTAACATGTTTATATTTACATTATTTATATTTGCTGTTGTCTGTCTGTTATTCTTGTGCAATGTAACAGATGTATTTTAGATGAAAAGAAAATACATGCATGTCTGTCTCGTGACTTTAAATCTTTATTTAAGCATGTCATTTTTGTGACTTTAAATCTTTACTCATTAACTATTTTTATTTAATTTTATGCATTAGAACTGTTTCGTGTAACTATTTTTATTTATTTTTTATACACTAGAACAGTTTTGTTTACCTTTTGACTATGCTAAGAATGGCAGTCATATGCTCTACTTTACTGTAGAACTGATAACTGTCTTGCTTTAACTGAATGGAAGTTTTAAACATTTGAGAATGATTTGTCCAGATTTTACCATCCTACCATGTATGCTTAACCATTTTCAAAACACAAACATATTATAAAATGTATTTCTTTTTCACAGATTAACTGTGTATGCAGGAAGTCAGTCTCTGTCAGTTCAGCTAATTTATTTTCTTCATCCTGTAACTGCTGTTGAAGCGTTTCCTGTAATGGTGCATGGTCTTTCTGATATTTTTCAGTAACCTGTTCTGCTGAATCTAAAACTCCTATGCACTTTTGAAAAGATGTATGTATAACTTGTCTAAGCTTCCTGAACTTATTGTGTCTGTCTTTCAGAAGTTTATTACATTCATTTGAAACACAATGTACTAGAGGTCCTGTCAGTAACTGATTTGACTGTTGTTGCATCTCTGAAATAAACCTTTAACATCTGGTGACAGAACATAACTGTCTAACATTTGAATATAATGTCAGCATATTAACTTTCCTTGGTTCTTTACCATTAAAATTTTTGCCTGTACAGTCTAACCTTTGAATAGTGGCATGCACTGTATTTTTATGACATTGTACACACAATAAACATTTTTTATACCACACATGATTTTGTTTCAGATACCAGTCAAATATTGTAATCCATGTGTATTACTATTAACTTGCTCTAATAAGGTTTTACATTTGATGATATGCTGCATATACATTTCATTCTGTTATCATTATTATTATCTCTATGGCATCCATACTGTATGTAACACAGTGTTCTTACCAGTCAACAGAGAGGCAGATGGCCAGACTGCTTGACTGTAGATGGTTGAAAGTTCTATGTAGTTACTTATGAAGTTGGTACAGCAAAACTGGCAGTTTCAGTCTTACAACTTTGTATTGTACCTTTTTTGGAGAATTTATGGCACTGCTCACATTCCTTCACTGCAGTCTCTCCAGATTCAGATGTCTGATGAACTTTATTGCTACAAACTGTAGAAAACTGGAGAAAACTGAAGTACTTCACATACACATTAGTTACTGTGCTTTTACAGGAGTGACCTTATACAAGGCATTACCCACTCACTCCCCCTGTTTTTGGATACAGGCTAGTAACATTGTCAGGGTCACCATTGAAAAATGTATTTTATGTATGTAGCTGCTTCTTTGCTGTGTTGGATACAAAGTCTTCTTAAGACACACAATCTTGCTGGCTGTTTATTGCTGAATCAGAGACACAGAGCTTTGCATGACTCCATCTGTAGTCTGTTTAAAGCACCAAGCCTTTCAAATTGCACATTGATAAAGAAATATATTTTGCAGCTATAAGCACAGTTACAGATAACTTATTTTTATAACAAACAACATTCTTTCTGTCAGTTTGTAGTATATATTTACAAAGTTTTTCTTCACATACAGTATAGATGATGACTTTCCTTTCTCCATACAATACCACGAAACAAGTGTGTTTCTACCAAAATACCTCTCTCTGTCCCTCTCTCATATAACTGAATTAGTACAGTTGTTATATAGAATGCTAGTCACACACAGATTTTGTTATTTCCTCTTGGTATCTTTTTTTGGCCTTCTGTGGAAGTGCCCTTTTGTGATTTCTGCTGATGTGAAAATGCACAAATGCATGCAATCAGAATAACATAAGTATGAAAGGAAACAACTGTTCTTTTGCTATTGAAAAACATCACTTATTGCTGAGTTTATAAAAAGGATGTCTGTTAATAGATATTTGTTCTGCAAACATGAGAAAATCATGTAATACTTGCTTTTCAATATTGCTTTGTTAGGCTTTTTCTGATGCTGTGAAGAGGAGCCTGTCTGTTATACATATAGTATGAATGCCCACTTTACATTGCTAAACTCTATACATAAATTCAAGCAAACTTTTTATTTTATGCTTTATCTTTCAGCATATTTACAACAGAATTAATTTCAGCCTTATATTCATAATCTCTAACAAAAATGACATAAACAAGACTTATCTAAAATTATAAATGCTCTACAGGTACAAAACATCCTTAGCAACACCACCAAAACCAGTCTTGCCACTAGCTACCTTCTTCCCAATCTCTTTTACGATGCACCCAGCCTAACCAAACTTTAGGCTACATGCTATAATAAGCTTGCTGAATTTCCAACCAACAAACAATACCAAATCCACCACTGCATTGCGTTCAAAACTTTGAATTGCCTTGAACTGCCTCATCACTTAAAAATTACATATAGCTTATATCCGCACATAACATTATTCACAAAGCCAAAAACTGCCCTGATTTTATTCCTATTCACCATTCCTACTACCATAATAGACTACTTTGATCTTATAAACAACATCATCTCAGCATAGATAAACCCCCATAATCCTCAGACCAGTCTCTCCTCATACTCTGTCACTAGGAAATGGAATTCTATCCCTATACAAATTAGATCTACTTCTAACCTCTCCAACTTCAATCCACTACTAAATGACTAACTAAATAAATTTTGGCTTTGCTCCTGCACTACCCTGGGCTGAACTGAAAATGGGTATAAAAAAATTAATGAATTAATAAATGAATGATTTATAGTTATGAAAGCAGGCCAACAGGTTCATTTTAGGTTTGACCCCTTTTTTGTATCACCTTGCTCACATTATCACATCTTCCAAGACTGACATATTGCTGCTTTTTGAAAGATGCCCATTAAATGATCAGGCATACACTATTGACCTTTCCATCTCCAGCATACTTCTTACTAATTCCTTCTCTTGAAACACAGCCAAGTTATTTCATAGATTAAAGAAAATTATAATTTTGCCTTGTCTGTACCACCCAGTCATCTATGCTCAGTGAGTGTATTCAGTGTGTTTAATGTCATTTCTATGAACTGCAAACTGTGAATACTTTAAACATCAACAGTGTTTTTTTTCAACTTATTATATCTGTCCAAATATTTGCACTATGTATATGCACCTTCACACTATATAAACTGAAGTTGAATGTTTTACTTAGCCAGTATGCTTTTGTTCTGTATTAAGTATTATAGTAACTTTATTTAACTGTGATCATATTATGTGAGTGTGGAGCATTTCTCCCTGAGCCTATGCTAAAAATGAAATAGTATCCCACTTAGACTTTCCGGGTAAACAAATGTCAAATAAGACAATAAATAAATGAATCATCTTGTCTAGTTCCTTTGTCTGCTGCCAACGTAGAAACAATGACTCTTTATACTCACTCTGAGTAGACTTCCTTTGACAATCTTGCAATGCTCCACCTATTTCCTTCTTTCTGTCATGCATCCTGTTCTATTTTCATACACTGGCATAATATAAGAGATAGAGTTGCACTAAACTGGAATTTATTTAAAAGTATTTCCAGAATCCAACATACATTCCAGAAATTTCAGGAATGTTAGTAGTGTAAGTTCTGTATTACATCCTGGGTAAAAGCCATGCTAGTTACTGGAAAGAAGACATTTGCTTGTAAGAAACATGAATGCATTTTTTTAAAGATGATAGAGCAGATGATACAAAGCTCAGAGTAGCTACTTTTTTTGTCATGGGAACTAAAATTTCAAATATCTTGCAATATATGCACTTGTGACTGACCTATTTCTCAAATGGAATAAGTAACTACACCACTTCAGTTTTTTTAGAAATTCTGATAGGTAACCATCTGCAGGTGGCCATGAAAGATCACTTACCAAAACAATATTTTTACCTGGACTGTACACTGTTTAGAGAGGGTTAGAGATGGTACAGCTCTTTGAGGTGGAGAATCTACACTTTGCTGTGAAGGAAAGGTTAGTTTGCTGTTATTTTTTGTATTTCTGTATTGCCTTTCTATATTTTGAATACTGTAGTTTGTTTTCTTTACCTTGTGTTTTGCTTGCATTCTGTTTTAACAGCATATTAAAACTTCAAAAGAGACCACAGCTCTCTCTGTTCTGAGTCAGGCAGAATTTAGAAATACCACTGTCTTTCTAGTTGCCCACCTCTTATGTTAATCTGACTATATATCTCATTTCTCTCTACTTTCACTGGCTTATGTGAGTAATCACAAAACCATCACTTTTGAAATCCCACCCCTTCAATTATTTAAATTTATTGGCCATCCTACAGTATTTCATAGTACCAAAATACAAAAGTAACCACCCCTTTCAGTCCATCTTGCTGTTTTAAAAATAGTAACTCTCCACTAAACCTTAACTTTTAAACAGGTAAAACTCAAGTTACCTACTTTCATATCTAACTTCTCTAGTGCACACTGCAGAGTGCATTCTTTTCAATCTTACCTTTAAGCATCCCTGTTACTAGCACTTTCTCTAATACCTAAAAGATCATCTCTACTTGACTCTAAGTAGACTTTTCTCTATCTGTTAAACCTAGCACTTGCTCCTACAGTACTTATTACCTTGATACGGCACTCTTATAGATAGCACCCCAAAAAGGCAAGCCTCCATTTCTCGGGAACCCACGTCCCCTGGAATCTCTTTTAAAGTTTTTTTGTCTAGTCCTTCTAGCATGTCGAGGGAACAGTTGCTAGTGTCCTCTCCTGCTCAGCTGGTGAACCTGGGAATATTGAGGCAATGTTACAATTGCCTCATGTACACAGACAACCCTCTCCTCCTCCCACAAAACACAAATACATGCGAGATGCAACTATACGGCCAAACTGGAGGCTGAGCTCTCTCAACATAGGACTGGCAAGACCAGTCAGGAGGAGAAGGTTACCACACACACTATAGACCCAGTCTCACATAGTACCATCACAACCTCAAATCATACACATAAACACACAAAGACATACTCGGCGGCTCTGATCAAAATCTACCAAAACAGCAGAGGCCACCAAAGCAGACACCCAAACAACCACCACCTCAGAACACAACACCTGCAACACATAGACCTCACAGTCAGAGTGTCAAACAGTCACAGCCCTTAAGGCCAAACACAATGCCAGACACACTAGTCATTGGTGACTCCATAGTCAGACACACTGACGTCCCGCCACCAGACTGAGTAAGGAGAAGGTCACAGTAAGCTGCCTGTCGGGCGCTAGAATCCGCCACATAACGCAAGCACTCAGGTCTCTCAACAGCAGGTACAAATATGACTCAGTCATTGTCCACACTGGTGTAAACGACCTGAGACGCACCTCCTTGGACTACATGAAAAGAGACATTGAGGAGCTCTCTGATTATGTAGCCCAGGCAGGTATGACCCTGACCTTGAGCAGTATCCTACCTTCACCAAGAATGATGCCACAATACAGAGATAAGATGATCAGCTTTAACAATTGGCTTAAACTCTGGTGTCATTCAAAGGGGATCCAATGTCTGTCTGCCTGGGATGACATGCTGGACAAGCCACGCTGCTTCGCAAGGGACGGCTTGCACCTGTCACCCCTGGGATTCCGGATATTGGCAAAGGCTCTTGCCACCACCATAGTGCCTTTTTAGGCAAGGCTCAAATTCTAAACCTACCACCCTAGAACACAAAAGGAAAAAAACTAAGGGTAATGCTGCTCAATGCCAGAAGTCTAAATCTCAAAATGCACGCACTCGAGGCCCTTCTCAGTATGGAGAACATCGATGTCTGTGCAGTGACAGAAACCTGGTTCAAGGCTCCTGAGAGCACCCCAGCACTATCAGGTTTTACCTCTTATCATGCGTTCCGGCCCCAAAATCCGGACAATACCAAGAAAGGAGGGGGTATCCATATTCATCAAAGACACCCACACCTCAAGACTGGTGGCAACGCACGATGCATCGGAGACCATCCAGGTGCAATTAACCATAGGCAAGACTGCTCTGCAAATTGTAGCATGTTACAGGCCACCCTCACAAACTCAGGAACCTCACATGGCCTTCCTGAAAACACTAGAGGGGATAAATGTATCACCAAACACCATCATACTAGGTGACTTCAATTACCCTAATATAGACTGGGAACACTACTCAAGCCCAAACACCCTAGCCCAAAAGTTCCTGGAATTCATAAACTCAAATGCCATGGAACAACTAGTCACCATCCCCACAAGAGGAGAAAACATACTTGATCTCATCATCATGAACATGGGAGCACAATGTTCAACACCGAAGTATACCCCTCACTGGTGAGATCAGATCACAAACTAATCTCGCTGGAGGTCCTCATCCCACCCCACCTGAAATAAAAAGACCACAGTAAAGAACTTCTAAAGCCGACTTCACACTTCTAAAGACTAGTGTGGTCTCCTTTAAGGCCCCGAGCGCGGAAAACAGTACTCAAGCCGCTGAATCACTTACAAATGCCTTCTACCAGCACCTGCAGGACTGCATGGATAAGGCAATCCCAAGCAAAACAAAGACTCTTTGTACCAAAGGCAAGCGTCCACTCTGGTGGACCCCAGCCATAAACAAACTCTACAACAAAAGGAGGAAGCTACTACAAGATAGAGCAAAATCCTTAAAAGGTAAGACACCCTTGATCACTATAAGTAAAAAACTAAGAGCTCTCATAAAATCATCCAAAGCAAATTTTGAGAGAAAAATAGCTAAAGACTCAAAAGACAATCATAAGGCCTTCTTTAGCTATGTTAGAAACCTGGGAGGAAACTCCCAGATATGCTCAGAACTAGTTCAAAATGATGTGAAGATTACTGATCCTACAGACATTGCCAACATACTGTCTGACAGGTTCAGTGCAAACTTCTCCCCCCCAAAAGGAGAGATATCTATACCAAGCGATTGCAGCACCCCAAACATCTCCAACGCCCAAGTGAGAACTGCTCTCTCCAAAGCAAAAAACACAGCATCCATGGGACCTGATGGTGTCCCTGGCTGTGTGCTCAACGGACTCAACGAGGAGTTAAACCCACAGCTAGGACAGCTGTTTAATCATAGTCTTACCTCTGGATACGTACCCAGGGAGTGGCGCACTGCAACTGTGGTCCCACTTCACAAAGGCGGTGCCTCCACCGACCCTGTAAATTACCGGCCCATTAGCTTGACAAGCCTTATCTGCAAAGCCATGGAGAGGATCATAATGGACCTCATAAATAAAGACATAGGGAATTTGCAGACTTTGGATCCATCCCAGTTTGGCTTTGTCAAAGGCAGATCATGCCTTCTAAACTTGGTTGACTTTTTCCAAACAGTCAGCAAAGCCATTGATGAGGGAAAGGCAGTCCATACAGCCTACCTCGATCTGGCGAAGGCCTGTGATACAATACCCCACTCGGGTATCATTGAAAAACTCATCAGCTTAAATGTTAACCCATACATCACAAGATGGGTTGCAAACTGGCTGAGTGACAGAACCCACAGGGTCAGAGTTGCTGGCGCCATGTCAGACTCAAAGCCTGTCACAAGTGGTGTACCACAGGGCTCAGTCCTGGGCCCACTCTTGTTTGGCATCTACTTTTCCAAGTACAAGCAAACACAGGAGGGTTATGGCTGACAAAGTTTGCAGATGACTGCAAACTGGGTACCATAGTAGAAAACACATCTGACACAGATATCCTTCAGAAGGGTCTCACAGAAACGGATAACTGGTGCCAGAGCCATGGCCTAAAGTTAAATGCCAAAAAATGCATAGTCATACCCTTCGGGAAAAACAAGGTTACCCCTAGCTACCAAATAGGTGGAAATCCACTGAGCACAGAAGAAGTTATCAGGGACCTGGGGACCCAGGTTGATAGTAGTCTGTCATTCGACACCCATGTAGCTAAAGTAGTTAGGAAGACCTTCTACATTGCCCACCTTATCATGAAGGGATTCTCATCTAGATCAAGGGAGGTCATAGTCTCCCTATACTCATCACTCATCAGACCAATGATTGAGTACAATGCCCCATTCGGAATGTATCTGACCCGACACTTGCAGCAGCTGGAGAGGCCACAAAAGTTCCTCACCAAAAGGATAAAGGGTCTCAAACATCTGTCCTATGCTGCCCGACTGAAAGAACTCCAGCTCTATTCAGTCGCTTACCTCTTGCTCAGAGCTGACCTTTGCCTAACATACAAGGCCATGTCAAACCCAGATTTTATGAATATGCTTCACCTCAAAAAATCTAGATCCGTCAGAGCCACAAGGGCGGGAGACTTAAACCTCGACACGGCTATAAATAGGACGTGCTGGAGGGATAGATTCATCACCCAAAGACTCCCTATGCTGTGGAATAAAATCCTGGTATATGTGAGGCAGAGCACCTCGCTGGCCTTGTTCAAGAGAAATCTTGACCAATGGATGGGATATCGCAGATATACCCCAGGGATTACCTCAGTGTCACTGCTCAACAGAGGCACAGCAAAATAATGGGTATAGTTCCCCATACTAAAGGGGTGGCGTAAGCCACAAAACTATGGGCTAGGCTTGTAAATGCCCTCGGGCAGATAGCCTAGTATGAACCTATGAACCTAATCTTTGAGGAATGAATAATTACAGTAGCAGAAGCATGCACACTTTGATAAAAAGTTGATAGCACATTAATACAAAATAGTACCAGACTATGCTGGGGGGAAATTTACTGGGGCTGGTGAGTTTTGAGATACTTTGCTAGAAGAGCTACAATAATTACTAGTGAGTAACTACTGACTGTGGAAGTATTCTTTTTTTGCTCTGAATGGGGTTTGATTTATCAGTGGTTAAAAGGTGTAGTGTAGTCCACAGTAGTTAGTATTGCAGCCCATGGCACCTTGTTCCTCAGTCTAGTTCCCTTCTGGAGCACATTCTGTATAGGGTGTCTCTATGTCCTTCCACATCCTGAAGACATATTGATGGTTAAATTAGGATCCTCCAAACTGCTCCTAGACATGTGAACAGTGAATGAATGAGAGTGTGTGTGTGTGTGTGTGTGTGTATGTGTGTGTGTGTGTGTGTGTGTGTGTGTGTGTGTGTGTGTGTGTGTGTGTGTGTGTGTGTGTGTGTGTGTGTCCTGCAATGGTCTGGCATCCTAAGAGAAATTCTTCATCATGTGCTTGTTAAGTGCGATGTCAGAACTGGTTCCACCTACTGGTGCTCCTAAATATAATAAAGTGGGTATCAAAAAATTGAATGAATGAATGAATGAATGAATTAATGAATTAATGATTTATAGTTACAAAAGCAAGCCAACAGGTTCAGCGGTGGTTTAATCTTTTTCTGTAGCACCTTGCTCACATTACCACATTTTCCAAGACTGATGTATTGTTGCTTTCTGAAAGATGTCCATTAAACGATCAGTCAGGCTTATACTACTGAACTTCCTTCTTTCTTTCCAGCACTCGCAGGCTCACTCAGTCCCACAGTTTACAGTTTTACCACTTCCTCCCATATATTTCTTCTGATCTTCAGTACCCAGCCAATCCCAATATATCCTTGCATTTGGAACTTTCATTGCAGTTTCCAAAATTACAGAGTTTTAAGTCATACACGTGATATGACAGCCATCATTTCCCTCATCTTAAATTTTGGCTCCCAGTTCTGTCACTTTTCTTGAGGCATTTAACTGGGGAATGACCTTGGGTGTCTGGTCTTTATCTCAATACACACTTGCAAACTATCCTCTTGCTAGATCCTCTGAGCAAATGCCATCCTACCATCATAAGACATCGTTCATCTTTATAAATGACAGCTTCTGTTATTGCCAGTTCATTTTAAGAAGTTAGATAAAAAAATATGTGACCTTGTTTCCTTCACTATTTTGTCACCAATAAACTTATTATAGCATCTTCTGTCTTAAGATAGCTGGTGTGAACAGTCTTGCAGTACCCTCATGTGGACATTTGTCAAACTGTAGACCTCTCTGTTTTGTCACTAAGGTAGGATAGTTTTTCTGTTGTAGCAGTCTATGGAGTAAGTATCTCGATTCTCCACCCATAGGTCTACTGTTCTGCTTATTATTCATCTTTATCTATGTTCAGATGCATTCCTTCATGAAGAGTAGGATATGTATCCTGTTTACTCAAAAAAGCCTACACTGGGGCCCATCCAAGCTATCTGAAATATCACTGACATGGAGAGGTTTTAGTGTCCCATTTCCCAAGACTGCGCAACTTTCTTAGCTTCCGCCAATATGCTTTTTTCCCTTTGATCTTCCTGCAATGTTACATTTTGCTCTCTTACTTTACCCATAACTCTCTCAAGGACTGTCTGCTGTAATTGCTGCCTTTTCCCCATATCATTTATTTTCTATGACTAGCTGTTGATCTGCATGTGTAGACTTTTCCGGTTACTTGTTACATTCTCAGCCAAGATGGCATGCTTTTCTATTTTAATTTTCAATGCTGCAGTGCAGCTCCTGCTTTTTCTTTCTCTTTCTTTTTGATGAAATGCCCCCAACTAACCTTGCCTCTACAGAGCCCCTGCAGTGCTTTCTGACTTACTGATACCCCACAGATACATTTCTGCCCTTTAAGACTCAATGGCGGTTAATAAGCTCTACACAGAAAAAAGATATCTTGGTTGGCACCACAAAAGAGCACCATAGTAAAAGATTTAAAAGCATGAAGACATTTGCCATGTTATTTTAAATTTCTAAAAATATTTATAAAATAAACTATTCTAATACTGCCTCAGTGACATCAGTTTAGAGTATAATTTTGGAACATTGCTTGCTGTGTTTGCCTCATCACAGCTCATGTCAAGAAAGGTCACTTGAGCTTAGCACACCCACCTGCTTAACAAAACAAATAAATAAGTAAATGGTTTTCAATTGTCGTCTTTCAAGGTTTGATGGATTTGTGCCGTGTTTCTTTACAAAAGTGTTCAATTTCTTCTACACACCTAAGCAAACAAAAGGTTTCAGCTTTCTAGGTTCAGTGCTATGCTGTCAACAGCTTATCTGTCATTAAGCAGTGCTTAGACATGTACACAAGTGGATTCATTAACACTCTACTGAAATGGCTCACTAATTATCAATATGCATAATATGCCAAGTTTTTGGTGCATGAAGATGCATGTTAACAAGTTCTAGGCTGTGATGATCAATGATTTGTTCATTTACTGCATATTAGGTCATTGCGATTACTTCCTAATGCAGCTCCTGTTTTAAAATCTGTGGATAAAGACTGCCTAAATGCCACAAACACGATAATACAAATTGTCTGTTTATATGATCTTTAATGTTATGTTAATATAGTAACCTTATATCTTTCTAACTACGTTACATATTACTGTGCCTCGAGAGCCTTGTCTCTCTTCAGTTTTGTTCTATCCTTCTGAATGACAGCAGCTTAAACAAGCTTGTACAGGACTGTTCATAAATGAGCTTTGTGTGCTTTATACCATTTATGCCATTTCCTTTAAAACTAGGCTATTTTCTTATTTTTCAGTTTAATTTGCAGTGTACTTTCAAAGTTAAAAAGTAAGAAGTACAGTAATTAGTGCACACATGTATACATAATCTGCTTAATTTCATATAGGAATTTACTATTAGCAGCATACCACACATGACAATAACACCATTCATAATGTTTGTCTGTTTTTAAGACATAGTTTTAAGCTATTTAAGAATTTATAATGTTGATTTTGGAATATACAACATATGCATACACACACACACACACACACACACACACACACACACACACACACACACACACACACACACACACATATATAGACAGAGATGTATGTATAGATTAGATATAGATACAGATATATAGATGTGGCACTCTGTAAGCTCCATTTCTACCCAATCCATGGCCCTTATGATGACAACCTGGATTACCCATATCTTTAAATCACTAGCCTAGCCTTAAATATCAAGTGTGGGTGCATCCATGGGAGGGAAAGAAGCCAAAAGAGCAACAGTGGTTGCTTGCAGAGATTGGCATTTGGCTGTGGTTGGCCCAACCCCCTTCTATGCGTGGATGTTCCTTTTTCTGGGCCAGGTAAGATATGAAGTGTAGTCTCAGGCATGGCTTTACACACAACACTCAGATTGTGATGTCCACCCAGAGTTGCCTACACACTTGGTATGATAATCACTCTGCACCTCAATCTCAAGCAGGGCAACAGAGTGGTCTGCCTTCATTTCTCCCTGTAAGAAAAAGGTAAGCAGGCAATTATTTTTGTTTCTTTCCCCTCCCTGGCAGAGCTAGCAGGTGCTTGACTCATTACTTGAGCTAAGGTCATCTGAGTCATAATCATTAACATTATACTTCTATGCCAATGGAACTGACTGAAATACATTTCGAAAATCAGACATCTATATAACGTCAGTTTGTGCAAACATAGCAAGAAAATGAGCAGGCAACTTGATTCGTACCTTCCTTCATATACAGGTTTTCCTAACAATTCATACAACATTCTTTGTAATGTGCTATATTTCTAACCTGCAAGCATTAGTATGAGTGAAATATTACATGTAGTTATTACATATTCATGATATTCCCAGATACCTTCAAACATTCTTTTTTTCTCTCTTTTATTAATGTCACATTGAATATATCATATAGAATGCACAAACCCTGCATAATATTTTGTATTTCAGTTATTTGCCTTGGATCAGATCTGAAAATGCTGCACTTGGCTCTTTCCACTAGGCTGATTATGAGAAGGATGAATAAAATGTAATATGAATGTTATATGTAGTTAAAGGCTAGGTAAAGTCATAAGTGTAGATGCCACTGGCATATGCGTGTCATTAGTTTAATGTTCTGTTCTACAGCAGAATAAAACAGGACTTTCATAGATAGATTTCCTGAAAGGCATATATTAGTATGACAGTTCATAGGTTCACCTATCAATCTTCTAACCTTCTGGTATTCAAGAAGTTTGATCGATGTAGCCCATTTGATAGTTTTATTTACTATATATATTGACATTTATATAGGTTCAGCTGTCAATCCCGTGGCTTACAGTTCTTCAGAATGTTGGATATCCACAAAAAGTTCATATACTGATATTTTTTTTACTTCCTATATACTATAATATAGCGTGTCAGTTCTCTCATAATGGCACGTTTGTAGTGAATTTGACATAAATTAATGCAAATGATACTGCTGTAACTCTTGTGTATAAAACTATTGTGCTAAATTGTGGAAGATAAAATGTTTACTTTAATTATATCTAGTCCTTCATGAAAGATGGGGACATTGTTGTATTAGTTAGAGTAGGTCCTACATGCTTGTTAGACAATGGAGTCAATCAGTGGTGAATAAAAAGGAAGATTAAAGTCAGCCAGTTCATAGTCATTTGCTTTACAGACACAGAAAACAATATCCCATTGCTCAAGTAATAATACAAATTGTATCTAAAAGACAGTTTACTCTGTTGTTGTAATTCACTAGGTAGCATATATAATGATAACAGGGAAAGAGTCTCCCCATTCTAAACATTTCTAGAGGCAATGGGAAGAGGGTAATCCTTTTTGACAGACCATTTATTCAGGGATGCAGTAAGTGAGTAAGCCTACAGATAACACTTCTACCTAACCTAGAAAAAAGGGGGGAGCCAACCACCACCCTTGCTCTTTAAAGTATATAAATCTAAAAAGATCAAGGAACAGTGTTAGAATACCCTAAATATATAATACTATGGCTAATGATACAGTCAGAAGAAGAACCTACACCATCTATTGAGATATGTGAGCATGCACACATGACAAAGCAGCTTGCAGGAACAGAGTAGAATGAAGGAAGTTTAATAACAAATTATTGCAGTCAGAAAGCATTGTAAAGTAGGGAGTTGAAGTGACTCACATAAATGAAGAGAAGGAATCTCTTACTGAAATATATATTCCTTTATGTTTCACAGAAATGAAGTTATGAATAATGGGAAACATACAACCTGAGCAGAATTCTTAACTTTCTATGAAGCTATTGCTGAAAGTCCCAACAATGGAGAATTCTAAGCAGAAGTTGAGTGCTGAAGAGATACTTAATAATAAGAAGGACTTTATTAATGTAGTTAAAGAGGAGAGGATAAGTACCAGGTCAAAGTTCCAAACCCATTTCATTTGATTTATGGAAGACACCTTTATGGACTGTTAGATGTTTCCAGACATTCTTAGGAAAAAAAGAAAATCCCACTTAAACCTGTCATAGAGCACTATTCCAATTTACAAGGAAGGTTGATGTAAATATTTTATATCAACCTGGTGTGCTACTTTTTATAAATAAATACATTACTTTAAATAGACCTATTCCTTTAAAAAAGGTACACAGTCTTGTTGTATTGATTACAATAGGTTTGCATGTTTGTTGAGTAATGAAGCCAATCAGTAGTGTATTGAAAGGAGGATTGGAGCCAGCCAGTTCAGAGATGTTGGCCCTTCCTAGAAATAGATTATGTGCCTGGAGTAGAGGTTTTATTTGAATCACTGCAGTGTAAATAGAGACCTGGATGAAGACAACAGAAGCAACATAGACATCTTTCCTGGTCAAGGAAAGCTGGAAGAATGAGAGCTACTGAGAATCACATATAGATATGTTAACAGACTCAGTCCTTCTTCTGTATAGAATTATGATGGGACCATATTGCATCATTATTTGAGAAAAGTCTGCATGTTTTCTGGTCTATGCAATAAGACACTGTTATTTTATAGACTAGTAGTTTATGCTACACAGCATAAATATAGATAGATAGATAAATAGACAGATAGACAGACATCATAACTTAGTACTGGAAACATGTAATTTCACTTCCTTAAGGAAGAACAAAACAAAACAAAAAAGGGAAAACTAGTTGCACAGGAATGATTACTCTTGATATCACCAAACAAATTATTAAAATAGACTCTTCTCAAAACTTCATATGTAAGATCCATGTCAAAGATCACTTTGCACTCTTATTAAAAATACGAAAACAGGATTCAAGATGGTATTGCTTGTTTAAACCATGGTTTAATAAGTTAGAGCAAGGGATGAGTGGTTTTATCCTTCTCAGAGCTTCATCACATCTAAGTTACATGTAGGAGTAACAAACGATATATACCTTTCTATTTTCCACATAAAAGCCATGCAAATTACAAAGATGGCTTTAATCCAAGAGAAGTTAAACAGATCACATTCAACAAAAGTTATTGGAACTGTGGTACATATATAGTTTGCATCTTTATTGTAAATGGCATTTCTAACTCCTTATCGGTGTACAAAGTCACTGTGTATCTGGATGTTCATCAGTGTGCTAGACTTAACATCAAATAATAATGTAATCATCTGGTTCTACATTTTATTACATATATATATGAATATAGTATATAATAAAACACATGACAGTCAGACTATAATTTTTCCACGAAAATATATACATTCATGGTAAACTACTATGGGTAAACCTGAGGGTACCTGAGGTACAAATATTGTGCATAAGCAACCTAGATCTAAGGGTGCTTGTCATAATAATGACAGCAGTAGTATGCAGAGAGTGGAAAGAAAAAAAAAAAACAGGCTTAGGCAGGCACACCTTAATGGAGTCATAGCTCTCAACTGATCAGATTTTTGCAGACTGTTGTGATTTTTATGTCATATTTTTGGTTTGTTCCTCATGCAATTTGTGATTTTCTGGCAAATCACAGAGAATAAAGTCACTAAATAATGACAAACATTTGAGTTTTAGAATTTACATCCTTCAGAAAATATATGATAATGCAAATCCTGTTATTCTGTCAACATTCTAAGTCTATAAGAGGAATATTTAAAATCTGTCCCTATTTCTGGGCCTTTGCCCCCTCATTATTTTAGGCTTTGTCCAGATTTCTTATGCTAAGAAGTTGAGAGGTGTGAATGGAATCCAGTATGTTCTTGGTATCTTAGATTCATAGGTCCATAGGTGTTTACTAGGCTAATGACCATAAGGCCTTTTTAAGCCTAGCCATGCATCCCAAATCTCTGACAAGTTCTGATACCCTTGATAAGTGTAAGTGTGGACCTGGGAGATGAACCATTTACAGGTTACCTGTGTCTATTAGAGACATAGATGCCAAACCAAGGATGAATTTCTGGTTTTCCATCCAACTGTCCATGTTGCAATTCAATTGGGTTAGGGAGGAACTCTGCTTCACATGCATGGAGTGCCTGTTCCATAGACAGGGTAGTCTCTGGAATATATACCTATCTCTCCAGCAGGTCCTATTTATATCTCAAGCAAGGTTTCAGTCTTTAGAATGGGCAATTCTGGTGCTGTTTGTTTTGAGGATATGCAGGAGGTCCACCAGAGTGGGGTCTGACAATATCCTGTATGTCAGGCATAGATCTTCCCTCAAAAGCCTGTATGAGACAGAATACAGGGATATGGTCTTGAGGCAGTCTGCATAGGACATTTTACTTATGACCTGTATTTTTTTAGTGAGGTACCTCTGTGGACATTCCAACTGTTGGATATGCCTGCTTAGGTACATACCAAAGGGGGCATTGATAATGTTTCAAGTTGCAGTAGTTTTATTGATGTGTTGAAGGAGAAACTATCATTAGTTTAATTTTATTTGGATTTAGGAGTAGATTAGGTTGCTCTAGCCAGTTTTTAGTTTTTGCAAAGGAATGTTATAGCTCACCTTGGAACTGCTTGACTGATGAGGCTGCACATATCAGTGTTGCGTTTTCTGCATATTGGATTTGATTTGTTGGTTGAAAATCTGTATGCATTTTATCTACGGCCTAGTGCATAGCGGTAGCATTGTCACCTCACAGCAAGTTCTCCTGTTTGATTCTCGACTGGGGTGCCTTATGTGTGGAGTCTGCATGTCCTCCCAGCATTCGTGTGGGTTCCCTCTGGGTACTACAGTTTCCTCCCACATTCCAAAGACATCCAACTGGAGTGTTTCTTCCTGGGCCTCCACTGAAAATTGTCTTTGTTCCAAGTCTTCTCGGTAAACAAATGTTAAATAAATAAATCTATAAAAATATTAAAAAGTAAAAGTACTAATATTGAACCTTGTGGTACCCCTAATGTTGTTTGCTGAGGAGATGACAGTTCATCGACCAAGCGTACATACTGCATTCGATGGCTAAGGTAAACATTTAAACCAACTGATTGTGTTGTGTGTGTGAGGGCCAGTTCCTTGAGTCTAAATAATAGTATGGGATGTGAAACTGTATCAAATACTTTGGACAGGTCTAAAACTAGGGATGCAGCCATTTCACAGTGATCGCATATTTCATGAATGTACAATTATTATATTAAAATTATATATGGGAGTGGATATAATGATTTAAACTCCCTAATGTTGACATCTGCTTTCTAGACACACTTTGGTTCTCAGAAAAGATGGTTTACAGGTATGCAGGAGGGATAATACCAGGAGTTGCGAAACGTGCCCCTTTCTTGGGGACTGTGTGATCTTGAAGTTCATATATGTGTATATAATTAGCAGGGAGTATGGGGGGGGGGCACAACCTCCCCCAACACACACAGACACATCTACATAGGGATGCGAAAAAACATAATTTTTACATTTTTTTTTTGTTTAACTTTCACTCTGTTAAGGTATGTCTCTAGCATGTATACTGATATGTCAGCATTTGCTCTGTTTACCTTTTGCTATCGACATTATTGATGCTGACATTTGTGCATTTCAATTAAGTTAAATAGTTCTATTTTAATATATAATATATATTATTGATATTTAGTTTTTTTATATTAGGTTCTTTGGTCTGGTGTTCCTTCACCAAGTATGGATTTTCCAATGGAATCAGAGAGATGGTCTCATACTTCCATCACAGCTCTCCTCTAAGTAGTCTATGAGAATAAGAACATAATGCCAACTCCTAAAGTCTTTGTAATGTTGTTCAACTTTTCAACTCCTTGATATTTCTGCTAAGAAATCTTAGGTTTCCTATTTCTTTCAGGTGACTGATTGAAGACTACAAAAGATAGCATTGTATTCAATAATACATCATATTAGTGAGGTGTGAATTGGCACACAGGTCCCCCTGGAGTGGCTAATCGTGTATTTTAGATCTGTACATACTGCTGTGTTTGCTTTTCTGACTTTGTAAATACCTATTAGTCAATGTTTAGATTGTTAACACCAATCATTGCTTCTTTATAACTGTGTCATATATTTATGATCTGACCATGTATTTTACAATAATAATTTATATTCTCTTTGTCAAATGTCATGACACTACATTTTCTAACATTAAAAGTGAAAGTCATTACTACTGCCTTACATGAATAGTTTTTGTGCACAGCTTTAGACAATAATGTCATCATTTATTGAAGCAATTATGTTACCCTTTTTCACTAATCAACATATTTGTTTATCCAGAACCCATTTCCATATTTTATTATCTGAGAAAAATAGTTCAAAAAGGAAAGGAGCTAGTACAGATCTCCGTGGACACCAGTAGTAACCCCTGTCAGGTTAACCAAGTAACCCTCCCTCCATGAGGACTTGTGTCCTACTGCTTAACCATTGTTTTAACTACAGAGTTCATATGGACAGGCATTTAATGCTTTAATTTTGCCATGAGTCCAAAGTTTTAGGGGTGTCATGTCCCCCTCATGGCCTAACAGCACTACCTGTCATTATCAGTGAAATACATAGCCACATTGTAATATTTTGCTTAACATGATTGT
Source organism: Protopterus annectens (assembly GCF_019279795.1). NCBI lineage: Eukaryota > Metazoa > Chordata > Ceratodontiformes > Protopteridae > Protopterus > Protopterus annectens. The sequence continues at coordinate 1,765,371,993 of NC_056737.1, forward strand.
TAGGGGTTTTGTTAGGCTTTCCTTCATCTTATATAGAACTCCCAGGTATTGCACCTGGTCTCAATAAAGTTGAGTTTTTAATGTCACTTGTGACAGCAGTTATTTCTGTAGTTATATAAATAATGATTCCACTTTGTTTCTGCAATATTCTTACTTATGTTTTGCCTGTTGTGATGTTATCATAAATTTGTTCTTTAAGTATACATCCCAAACTATATAATGTTGTGATAATACCTAACATTACCCTTAACATTTGGTCTTCAAACACATATATAGCAGGAAAGTACTTTGTAAGGCTCTGCAGGTGTTGTAATTTAATATTTCTTAAGCAGAAGATCACTACAGTTGCAGTATGAATGGTTACATATACTGGGAGCTACTGCTTTCATCTATGAGACCCTAACAGTCCACATCAGTTATCTTTAAGTAATTACATTGACATCTGGTCTTCATGACAGTGCAGTACACAGTGTGCCAAATCAGGGTGTTATTACTTTCAAATGAGAAGCATAACTGTTATTTACTAAAGCTGGAAACACTATGCTTTTATAAGATTCCAGATACTTGCACAGTATACCTGTAAAGCTAAAAACACTACACATTTTTTGTAACCATCATATATATATCACAGAAGTACTATTCCTCTACTCTTCAGTTCATAGATTCATAGGTTGGTGCTAGACAAGCAGTCATTAAGAACACTGAGACATTATACAAATACCTCCTTGACTTACTAGGTAATTGAATTATGCTCCCCCACTTCGTCTGGAAGGTTATGCAGTTTAACCAAGGGAATAACTTACGACTGCCCATCCAGTTGTCAAGATCAGCTTTAAAGTCACCCAGAATACTACTTTGCTTGACCTGCAGACGGAGCTTGTTCCACAGGCATGGAATATATTAAGTTGGCTGTTTCTGCAGTTTGATTCTCAGCTTGGGTGCCTTCTTTGTGGAGTCTGTCTATATCCTCCCTTTGTTAGTGTGAGTTTTTATTGGCTGCTCAGGTTTCCTTCTTCATTCCAAAGATATTCAGTAGGTAGAATAGACACTTTAATTTGGTTGCAGATGTGAATGTGTGTGTGTGTGCATGGTATGAAAGAAGAACCTTGGCAGATCTAGTCACCTGGCAGTGTGAAAATTGGCTTTAGATGATTGTCATAGAAGTAACACCCCAACTCCATGTGCAAAAATGAGATAAAAGAGATATCCCAATAATAAGTTTTATGTATTAGGCACTTCAGCTTGAGATCCCTGGTAAGGTGTTTGAGCAACTGTCGATTATACATAACTGCACAAAGTCAAATGGAATAAAATCTTTCATGGCTCAGACAGCAAGTTAAAGGTTACCATGAAGGCTATGGCTTGTGACTAAGAACAAGAAGGAGGGTTACAGTCAGGCATGACAACTAAGGGATTTGAAACCAGTGATCTTTTTAGCTAAGAATTTCAGAGGCATCTAAAGATGATCATTATGCTTGGAAAGGTGTATGCTGAAAGGAACACCATTTTCAATGAAGATGCTTATGAGTCATTATTAGGGGGAAACTAAAACTTCTATAGCTCTAGAGGAGATACCTTTGGAAGTTAATTGAGCCAGGCACTTGAGAGTTGAGGAGGCATAGTATGCCAAATGATAGTGATTTGACAACAATTGTATCCAAATACCTGATCACAGTTTCATTTTGGAGGGGTGTGTCTTTTATATGCAGGAGGATGGAAGATTTACAAATGACAACCACACTACATTTTTAAGCATTTAGCTTAAGACCACTGTTAGTATACCAAGGGTTGATAAAGTCAGTCCATGATGGAATAACTGTGTGATGCAAGATAAGCTAACAATTGCACTTAATTTGTAGTCATCAGCAAATTTAGATAACAACAAGCCTAGAACATTAGACTGTATATCAAAGAAATAGATACTAAAAGGAGGTGGACCAGTATTTGGCCTTTCAAGACATTGCTAATAACATTTTTGCATTCAATGGAATTTCCTGCAGTTTTCGCTATATAGGCTCTGTCACTCAACCAACTAGCAATTCAATGGACAGTGTAGGACTTTACATTAAAATTAGTAACTTTTTCAGTAATACCTGCATGCAGGACTGTACCAAAGGCCTTGGTGAACCCAAGATAGGCAGTTTGAACATAGTGACCATTGTGCATGGCATCTGTAACATTTTCAGACATATTTGCAATGCTAAAGAGATGAGAACTCCTCCTGACAGAGCCAAATTGTTTTGGTTCAAAGGCCAGGAAGATTTATATGTCTGTATTAATGAGCTTGGATATGATGTGCTCCATCATAATCATCATCAGCCCCTTTTTTCCCATTTTTCTACATGAGATCAGGGTGTTGTGTTAACTGTCGCCATCTCTCTCAATTCAATGCCACACTCCTGCCTTCTTCGACACTCATACTTGATTGTCACAGATCTTATCTCACAAAATCCATCTACCTCTTTGCTGGATGCCCTTGTTTCCTCTTATGTTCTTTCTGCCTGTCCAAAATCTTCTTCTCCAGATTGCCTTCTGCTTTTCTGCACATGTACCCAAACCACTGTAATTTGTTTTCTTTGACTTTTCTGCAATTGGAGCTACATTGGCTTCTGCTCTTATGTCCTCATTTCTTTGTCTATCCTACAGTATACATCCTACTACCTGTCTCAGACAGTTCATTTCCTTCATCTCTAGCTTCCTCATCTGCTCTGCCTTTACTGCCTAGGTTTCTGTACCATTCAGCAGTACTGGTCACACCAGTGTTTTGTACACCTTACTTTTCAAGTTCATTGGCATTCTTCTGTCATACAGTACACCTGACACTGTATGACAGTTGGCTGCAGCCCCTTTAATTCTATCTTTGACCTCTTCATTCAGACTTTCCTTCTTTTCAACCACCACTCCCAGATACTTCAAACTGTTAACCTGCCCTACTATCATCCCTTCTGTCTCAATTCTCAGCTTCTTCTAATTCCCTGAATTTTCTGCCATTGTTACAGTATTATCTGTACTTAGTTTCATCCCATGTGCCTTCACTTTTGCATTCCAGTAATCTACCCTTTGCTGAAGTTCTTTCTCAGAGTCTGCCTGTAATGCCACATCATCTGCTTATGGCAACTTTGTTGATCTGTCCCCTCCGACCTGTTTGCTAATGTAATCCATGAGCAGTACGATCAGCAGTGGGCTCAGAACTAAACCCAGATGTACACCCACTCCCACTGGAAACTCCTGTGTGAGAATGAACACTGTTCACACTTAAGTCATTGGATCTTTGTACATATCCTGAACTATTCTCCCAATGTTGCTGGGACTTTGAACAACCACAGGCCTGCCTAAATCAGCTTTCTTGTGACCTGGTCATATGCTTTTTTTCAGGTCTAGGAATGCCCATTTGGACTCTTTCCTCATCCCTAGCTTCTCCTCAACTATCTCTCACTGCAAGCATTGGGTCAGTTGTGCTGCATCCTAATCTAAAGCCGAGCTGCTCATTTCCCATCTTACTTTCTACTGTTCTGCGTATCCAGTTATCAATCATCCTGTCCAGAACTTTCATGCAATGTGAGAGGAGTTTAATATCTCTGTACTGACCAAAGTTGTGGGTGTCCCCTTTGCTTTTGTACAATGGCATGAGCATGGTTATTCTCCAGTCATCTTGGATATGCCTTTCTCTCCATACTGCTATGAGTATCCTCAGATGTCAGTTCTTCCCTATCTCTCCCAACATCTTGATCATATCTGCTGTGTCCTCATCTGAACCTGCTGCTTTCCCTGACTTCATTTTTGTTAGTACTGCCCTCATTTCTAGGATGGGCTCCTCTTCTTCTCTCATCATAGGCTGTGTCTAGAGCAGTACAGCTTATGTGGGGTATTTGCCATTCAGAAGTTGGTAGAAGTACTCCTTCCATCTGCCTTTGATGTCCTGTGGACTGCCGAGCAGGTTGTTGCTGGCATCCCTTATGAATGGTGTCTGACTATCTTTGTTTCTGTCTTTACCTTGCAACTTAATATAGTTTCTGTGTGCCACCTAATGAGTTCCTTTCCAGAAGCTGGTAGAGTGCCTCTGATGCCCTGTTATTTCTTATTGCAACTCCTTTCTTAGCCTCTTTGTTAGCCAACCAGAATTCCTTCCTAGCCTGGTCCAACTTTTCTATCTCCCACTTTTTCCTGCACTCCTTCTTTCTTTTGATGACTTCATGAACTTCTGCTTTCCATCACCAGCTTTCCTTGTGCACCTTATTTCAAAACCTGGCTTGGCCACATCTGTTCTGTAGTCCTCACACATTGCTGTTTTGAGGTGCTGCCATTCTTCTTCAACTCTGCCTATTTCCTCCACTTCTTGGGGTACTAGAGCCCTGAGTAATTCCAAGAAGATTTGTATGTTCTCTGCAGTCAACTTCCAGGTTTTCGGCCTAGTCTCTGTTGACCTTACAGCCTTTTCTGACCACTGCTTGCAGATGATTTTGGCAACCAGTGGTTTATTCTGTGGGCTGACTGTTTCACTAGGGATGACTTTGCAATTACTGATTCTACGCCAGTGCCCTTTCCTTACTAGGAGGAAGTGTACTTGAGTTGCATGTTGGCCACTTTTGTATGTGATCTTGTGAATGTCTGTTTTTGAACCGTGTGTTGACTACTATCAAGCTATTTGCCTGACAGAAGTCTAGAATGCCCTCTCCTTTATTCATGTTGCCCCACCCATGTGGACCCAAGCAATCTTCATATCATTTTCTGTCTATTCTGATATGTGCATTCAAGTCCTGCATTATCTATACCAATTCATGTTGCCCTGCTTTCTTTAGTTGGCCCTGCAATTGCTGTCTGAATGTACTCTTATCTTCACTATCACAACCCTGCTGTGGGACATAGGCTGAGATTAAGAATACCGCCCTTATCCACAGGCTGGATTCTGATTGCCATGAGCCTGTCATTAATTCTGATGCCTCTCTCTCACCACAATTCTCACACCATTTCTAGCCCATCCATCTCCTAAATATTAGACGTTGGATACCAAGCCAAGTGGCTTTGCTGCACTGCCCTTCCATCTTGTCTCTTGGATACATAGTATGCCCAGCCTCCTTACCATCATGTCACACACCTTCAAGCTCCATCCTGTCAGGGAACATACATTAAGTGTAGCAATTCTTAGTTCATATTTGGTAAGTTGATTGGTTCATGTCCAGCTTTCACTCAACAGAGTTACCCAAGGTAACCCGGGCTGGGTAATAGGACACTGACTGACCAGTAGCTTATTGAATGAGGGATGCTGGGCTTTATGGCAGGAACACACACTGGCCAATAGGGGCACATACACCTTTCCCACTGTTAGCATGGATCCCTGTTGTAGGTCAGAGTAGGCAAGGTCCTCAACCCACTTATCACAGGCAAATACCCCCATTTGGTGACATTAGTCAACATGACCAAATCACCTTGAGCCATATTTTACACCATTGAGTGGCTAGCCCTGTGATGGCACACAGCCTGTGATCCATGTTCTCCTATCTTAAGGATGCTGAGAACCATAATAGATGGCCAAAACAGTTGGTCTGTACAACTCTTCACCCCATAGGGTAACATGTAGAGACTGTTCTGCTACCCACAGCTCCATTGACTGGTGAGTTTGAGATGGAAACATGTACCATGTTTCTTGGAGATTGGAAGAACCCACAGAGACACAGAGATTTGCTCCATAGACTTACATATAAGAGTGGTGAGAATAATTTGTCTGTAATTACATGGGTTGTTTACAGTGCCACCCTTATGCAGTGGGATCACAGTAGCGGGTCTCTAAACATTAGACATTAAAGAAAATGTTAAGGAGAGGCTCAGACAGCCTATATTTCACAGTAATAAGAATACAACCTAGTACAATACCATGATCAATGGAAGTGATGTTTTTAGCTTTGGAAAGCACTGATAAAACTTATCAATGGCAATTTAAATGTGTAAGGCTAGGTGGATAGTCACAATAACTAGATGGGTAAGAACGATAATGTTGGAGGTTAATTTATCTGCTAGGATATTGGCTTTTTACTTGGCATCTGAATGAGTAATATTATTGTAGACACATAAAGGGCATACATGGGCAATATTTCTTAACTTTCTGACAGCTGAAGAATCAAAGAAAAACATACCAATACCAGTATAACAAAAATACAAAAATAATGAAAAAATGGCAGCAGGCTATAGTAGATAATCAATATATATGTCCAGCATACCTCTCAACTGTCCAGATTTTTGAAGAAATTACAGATTTCTGGATTATATTTCTGGTCTGGTCCTGATAAATTTTGTAGCTTTTCTGGCAAATCATTGAGGACTAAAGTCATCATTAAATGATGAAAGAAATTTGAGTTTCAGATTTCATACCCTTCAGAAAATATATGTCAATGCAAAACCTGTTATTCTTGCAACTTCCTAAGCTTATAAAAACAATATTTAAACTCTGTGCCTGATTTTGACCCTCTGTTCATTATTAATTTTAGCTTTGTCCAGATTTCTTGTGTTTAGAGGTTGAGAGGTATTACCCAGAAAAAAGGGACCAAAGAAATGTCATACACTGACATTCAGTACAATGTATACATTTTAAAAAGCACTTTATATACGGTGCCACATATGGAAAAACGGGTAAATGGGAAGATAAATTAGAAAGTTGAGACATACATAGGCATTAAGTTAAAAGCTACTGTCCACCAAAATTAAACAACAGGATTAGCATTATTAATTTACTATATATATATATATATATATATATATATATATATATATATATATAGATATATACATTATCAAATTTCATGCTACTTTTTTAAGTCAGGATGTATGTGTTGGTTCATTGGATAAACATGGGTCCCATGACTTTCTAAGTTTTATGTTAAAGTGTTTGTATTTAGTGGTGTTCTAATGAAGTTCATGTTAATGAATAGGGTTGGCACCTTTTGTTGCGGCCAAAACTGGACCAAATCCACACGTCACACACCTCCTTAACCCCACATATCTTTCTTTTCTCTCCACCAACTCTCCGCCCATTTTGTGATATCATGTGCATGTCAGGAGAGGAGAAACATCCTCTTTTATTGGCATTAGCGAAGCTTTTCTTAAATAAAAGCACTAGAATTAACAAACTCTGATAGTCTACTTGTTTTTTAAAGCACCAAAACCACAGCATGTGTCTGTGCAGCCAAAACAATACTGAGAACATCCAAACAAAGGCTCGCATAGTGCGAAGGACCAGCCCTAAAAATAAAACACTTCAATGTAGTACATTTAAGATATTTTTACTCTTTTTCAGTGATTTTTTTGAGGTAGGCAGATGATTTGTTTCATGAATTTGTTATTCATTGAATTCATTATAGTTTCTTTTGTTAATCAGTTTTTCTTATTAAGTATTCCTCTAAAAGGATTTGTTCATAAATTTCCCACTATATTTTGGTGATGATAGGAACTGACTTCCCAATGCAGCTATTTATTTATAATTAGAATGTGGAATGTGGATCCTATATGGAGGGCTATTTTGGTATTTATTTGGGTTACTTATTAATTAACTCATTCATGTGTATACAACTGATCACATTCTGTACTGATTAACACCAACAGCACCGTGTTGTGGGCTATCTTGTCTATTCAAACCAAGAGCACGTAAGAGTCAGACCACACATAGCACTATTGTCCCCATGTAACTTTTGCTTACATGTACTTTTTCTTTTTATTCTCTGATATAGGAAGTTACTGTCCACTTTGCCAGGACTCAGGAATGTAACAGCTTAATAACTGACTGTCAGCAAGCGTTAATGAGTTAAGGGAAAAATAACATATTTGTGGTCAGATTTAATTAAGGAAGAGGAAACCAAAGGGTGAGGTACAAGAAGGAGCCATGTTTATGAGGACATTATGAAGGATACTAGGCCCTCTAGTGGGAACACTAATACTTTGTTCATGAGAGCTGTTACAAGCATAGTCTAGGAATTGTTGTGCATATCTGTTATTGGTCTACATGCTTGGCAGTTGATGGTTATGTAGGTAAAGCCACCCAGGAAAATAAAATTATGATGGATAATACATTTCTCTGAAACATTTGGGTAATTATTGTGGTTATCACTATACCTGTAAAGTGATCTGTAGTTAACAGTGATGTAGTAATTAGATCTATTCAGTGTAACACTGACATCTGTAAGTTCTATGTAGGGAACATAAGGCATTCACCATAAGATAATAGGGTTCCTGATATATACACACTCCTCCACATATACCAGTGCATCTGGAGGCATGCTAGGTGCTGAACTGAAGCATAGAGTGATCTCTTTGCAATTAAAGCAGCTTGCTGTCAGTACACAGATATAGATGGATGCAAGTATTAAGATAACCAGGAGTTTGGGTATCTTTTTTGTTTAGACTCATAGCATTAAGTACATCCACTTTAATGTAATCTGTATTAGAACTCACTATGTTGAAATATATATAATATGAAGTCTGCTCTTTAAAATCAAGTGTGTGAGTCATAGTAGGCACGATAATATGCCTCCTTCTCCAAGTAACTGTGCAGTCACCTTAAGGCACTAACAACAGGGGAGCAGACTTCATAAAACATACTATCATATGCTTTTCATTTGCAGGAAGATTAGCATATGACATATATTTTCCATCACTCATTCTATGCTCTGTGCCTTGGATAAACCTTACATAAGTGAGGAAATAGCAACCATATAACATTAAAAGCCAAACAAAATCCAACATTTTCTGGTGCAACAATGTGATCTAATAAAAATTTAAGATCAATGCACCAAACTAAACTCCTTACCACCAAATTTACTAACCAGTTCAGCACTTCTTTATCCTGAGTAATTGTTACAAAAAAGTAGGATAACATTTCAACATAACTGCAAACTGAAACAAATGATCACAGATTTGCAAAGAATCTAAAACAGCATCTTTATGAGAAACAGTACTGTTGATACATAAAATAATCATTTAAAAGAATGTATATAGGCATGTGTGCACGTGAGTGTGTGTGCTTATAAATAGATAACTTCTGTCTACTCATTTCCTCTTAGAATTCATCTCTAGCTCTTTCCTTTAAATCTCTCTTCCCTAAACACCTGACTAACAACTAAATGTTCTCCATAAACCTCCATCTCTCTGATGTAATACAATCTGATCTATAATTCTAACCACTTAAGCATTCCTTAACTCTTGCTAATCAACTAACTTCATATATATATATATATATATATATATATATATATATATATGTATATATATATATATATATATATATATATATATATATATATATATATATACATATATATATATATATACATATCTATATATACTGCTCTCGGTTAGCTATCTGCACAATCTATTTTTATTAGACTTAAAAGAAGCATTACTACAAAAGTTTGCTATATAGTTTGTCATTTTCTAAAAATGTTATCTATCATTTTTCCTAAATAACATTTTCCCTGTATATACATACACAACTTTCTATCTTTTGTAGCTAGTTGTCCTGGTCCACTTCAATAAATACACAAGATCGAATGACATTTGACAACCTTTATTAAGCTTCCATAAATATGATTGTTAACCAATAGTTATAAATTTCAACCAAAAACATGATACAGGTGATTGTAACATCCATGGAAGAAAACATAAAATAACCATAAGGGCAGCATAACCACTCACCCTTGATAAGCAGCCTCCCCCATTTGCTCACTTATTTTTGCACTAACAAGGCAGCGTTACCCCACTCAACTTCAGTTTATTAAATTACACCACCATCCAAATAAACAGCTCTGCCCCTCTTCTCCACCTTCCCAAACTGACATAACCACAATACCCACTAATAAAAAGGGGGAGGGTAGCAAGTTCATACCAAAAATGTGACTCCTATCTTGACAAAACCCTCCCTACCCTTACCTCATTTCTTCCTAAACATCCCTCCATCCCATTTAACCCAATCCTCCCCTTATTCTCTTAATTCCTGCTAATCTGTGTATCTAGCCCCACTTGAAGATGAACCATCTGTGTATCTAGCCCCACTTGAAGATGAACCAGAACAAAATGGTCTGTTCCAAACCTCATATAACTTTTGGAATTGTAAATTCATTTATATTGCAATGTATGCAGCTATCCAATCTGTGACTTTGTAGAAAAGGAACATTTTTATTCTGACAGATAATACTAGCAGACAGATGTAAATAAACAAATAAAATATATGTTGTTCATATAGTCACTTATCTGTTGTACTCACTGGTACCAAGAAATTATGCATCTTTCTCTTTTTAACTAAATTAGCAAACATATTTTCATTCTGCTCGCACTCACTTCATTCTTTTCCGATCCTATATTTTTCTATAACTTTTCCTTCTACATTTTCTAGTGATCTTTACTTTTCTACACCTCGTTTTCACCTGTACTACAACATTGAACTTATAAAGTATCACAGTATTACTTTTTTCACTACTACTTGTAAATAATTGTATAGTATATTTTAAGTGCAATGCTTTTATGGGTCTAATTTAGAACTTAAATTCTTGAAATTCATATAGTCAAGACCGTATGATCGACATTTTAAAATGTCAGATTGTGCTGAAACTGCAGTAGAATCAGGATTGAGGAATTTGCTCTATTCCCCACTGTAGCATGATCTCAGATTTGGTATATATAATTAACAGGGGGGGTGTGGGTTATGCATGGAAGCTTGCAACCCCCCCCCCCTGCAAAAATATTGTTTGTCTTGTTTTGTCCTTGTTCAACACTTTTTAAAATGTCGATCATAGGATTTTTGACTGTACCAATTTCAATGCTTTTAAAAAGTCTGTTGTCTGAAGCAGATCCTGTTTTATATACATACATTTTATTTTTGATTATTATATCTTTTATTTTCTTTCTCCTTCTCTCCCTCTCTCTGTTAAATGTAAAGTTTTCTTTTTACTGGATATTTTCTCCCCAGCCCTCCACTGTAAAGAGGCTTATTGCTGCTCAGCTATACTTTCCCAGTTAACAGAGATATATTTATAAATAAATAAATATTATAAAAGTACAGTGTTTACGGCTAATTATGAGTTGGAACACAGCAAATCACTGTTATACAGCTATGATGTTCTCTGCGCTGTGACTTATGCTTGATTGCCTTTGAGAAATTAAACTGTAAGATATGCGACATCTTTAGTCTTGCAGTTACTTTCAAGAGAGGCATTTTTTAAGTCACACTCACAGCATCATTAAAATAGCACTGTACAGCTACTACAAACATCCACAGCTTCTCTCAAGTATGCATTACTGATGGCAGCTACACTGTAGTCCCAGAAAACATATGCAGCCTTCCCTGCAAAAAGAAATATTTTTTAAATTTGAGCTGATCATATTAGTAGTCCATGCTTTTTAGCTTTAGACGTTTCATAAGAACTCAAATTCAGAGAAAGTAAATACAGAAATTGTACTGCTGTCAATGTCTGAAAACTGATGTACCACACAGAAAGTGTTGGATTAGGAAAGCCTACGCTTTGCCACTTCCTGCTGTGTCATGTACTGAAATTTCAGTGTATAAGCGGTGGCTCAGTCACACCTTACATGCCTGTTTATAGATCATTACACTTGAAGAAGAGGGAGAAGGTGGGTTTTAAGTTTGTTTACTATGTTTTCTCTTCCCTCTAAGTTTTTATGGCCTCTGAGTTAGTATCAGTAGAGATTGGAGGTGTGTGGGCATGCTCTCAAATCAAAGGTGTAAGAAGACTTTTCCTCTGCAAAAAGAAATGCTTTTGTATTTTATACAGTATTGGAGGTGTTGCTGATTTAAGCTTGTAACATCCCAAAGATTTAGATCATTTAGTTTAGAGCAATTGCATGTTATGAATAGAAAGCCAATTAAACAACATATGACTGCATAGTGAATATTGTGTATTCATAAGAAACATAAGAACGGCATGCCTGCCTGGTCTGCAACTTGTGCTTAGAATCAGGTGTAACTATGTTTTGGTGTATCAAGCTCTGGGTCATTTCTCATAGCATTCACTGAAAAGTTTAAACAGTGGTCATGCTGTGTACTTATCTTCCACAGACACACACACACACACACACACACACACACACACACACACACACACACACACACACATACACACACACACACACACACACACAATTATGCTGTTAAAAAAGGAACTGATAGACAGTACAGTGCAAAAATGTGCACTTCATAATTCCTATACCTCTAGACAGTACAGTGCAAAAATGTGCACTTCATAATTCCTATACCTCTAGATACCTCCATTTCAATTCTTTCTATCAGTATTTATTTACCTGAAAAACTAATATGTGAAAGTGGTGTGGACTAGCTTCAAAGAATGACACTTTAGTTCAGGAAGCTTTGGTAACTTCATTGTACATGCTTTACTTTTGAATTAGACTTGATCACATGGAAAGGAAAGGACCAGAGCAGAAACTCACCCCACTCTAACATCTGAATGAGACGCCTAGTCAGTGTTCTAAACCTAACAAACCTAAAAACCTTCAGAAAAATGCCATTGACAAGTTGGCAGTGACAGTGTTCCTGTGGCTTACAGCAGCAACAGTGTTAACCATTTTAAGAAACAGAGAAATGTAATATTACAAGAGACATGTAATCGGTGTCAATAATTGTAACACCTTGACATAAACAGAATAAACAAAACTTAGACTATTTGCATACTGTCTCAGCAGGAAGCCACCAATAACCATTTCTTAGCATTTTGATCTATTGTCAGCCTCATCTCATTGAAGCACATACAGCAAATTAATTGTTCACTACTACATTTGCAAATTAGCTAATATTAAAATGTTATGAAACAAACTGTACTTAATGTCAAAACAATAAATAACGGAAGTGCATCCAGTAATGGGTTCCTGAAGGATGACAGTTTACTGGTGACGTAGCACTAATTGTTACCATGGTGTGATGACATTGGATTCAAGTGTACTTTGCTGTGCAGTCATTTTTCAAGTCTTCTGTATGTCTATCACTGACCTAAATAGACAATGCTTAAGATAACACAGAAACATAGATTCAAATGACAGATAAAAGCTACTTGAATCATATAAGCTGCTCATTTCAGCATCTATTGTGGAACCTACTTAACCTGCATATGTTATGAATGCACCCTTGTTATGAATGGCCAAATGTATGTCCCATGCATTCGTAAAGAATAGCATCATTGTTTTTGACACTGATACCCACACAGAATGATAATTTTTGTTTTAACCATTAGTGTCTACTTCATGCAAAAAATGCTTTTATTTCTACTGAGCTGGGCTCCACCTAATTCTAACATTTTGTTATCTTACAGCTGTTTTGTTTTCTTGAGAAATAGTTTAGTCAAGACCATGACTGCTGAAAATATGTGCTCTTGTCTTCCCTTTTCTAACTTTAAGTATAAAATGCAGCTGTAGGGCAGGTAGTCTGTATTTGTTTTGTAGTGAACTGGTAATAGTTTTATTTTGACTATTTTTATTCTGTAATTCAGCCCGTGCTTTTCACATTTCAGAATACATTTACTACTCATTTGCTGTGCTACATTTACTGTGGTTACCTCTGGCAGACTTTTTGTGATATCTATTAGTGTGTTATGCTGTTGTAACTCATTGCTTTTAGGACATTATTTCTTCTTAATGTTGCTTCAGCTTGGGGAGCTAAGTTTTTTCCCTAGCATCCACTGAAAATTAACATGACCCATCAGGTCAAATTGGTTATTATATTATAAGTAAATACATACCATTATGTTTTTTTAGGTTGAAGTATAATGGCAGACTGTCAATGCTATTTTTTTAATTGATATTTGTAGTCACTTAAGATAATAATTACATGTGAAATGATGTCTAAGATCATACTCTGCATACCGCCCATCCATTAAAAGATAATAACAGCTGAATGACAAGATCATTCTGACATGATACTGACCTTTAAGCATCCCTGTAACTAGCACTTGCTCTAATACCTGCTGGAAAGCACTAGGAAGCCTTAAACTGATACAAGCACTCAACTCTCCTTGTAAATAAGGAGAAATTAATTGTAGGCACTAAACAGCCTATAATTACAAAGTACCTTGCTAAGGCAAGGGAAAACAGCTCCTGTACTTTACAAAAAAGCACCAAACCAGGCATGTCCAAGGGTCAGCTTCCGGTGATTTCTCCTGTCCACCTGGTGAATCTGGGCATACTGGGGCAATGCAGCAATTGCCTCATGTACACAGACAACCCTCTCCACCTACCACCCAACACTACAACCTGTGAGAGATGCACTTACATAGCCAAACTGGAAGCAGAGTTCTCTCCACCCACGATTGTGCTAGACAGCCAAGAGGAGAAGGTTAACACCCACACTACACCTCAAGCAACACATAGCCCTTCTAAACCCACACCACCAAAACCCACACATAGCAACATTAAATCCACATATGCGGAGGCTCTTAACTGTAATCTGCCCAAGCAACAAAGACCTCAGAAGCTGAAATGCAAACAAACACCAATCACAACCAAAGTGTCACATAGCTCACAACACCAGTGTGCCACCCAGCAACAGCCCCTAAGGTAAGACAATGTACCTAACACTTTAGTCATAGGAGACCCTATAGTCAGGCATACTGATGTCCCACTCACCAGGCTGAACAAGGAGAAAATTACAGTCAGATTCCTGTCGGGTGCCAGGATCTGCCACATAATGCATGCACTCAAGTATAAATATGAGTCTGTCATTGTCCATATTGGAGTGAATGAGTTGAGATGTACCTCCCTGGACTACATGAAAAGAGACATGAAAGAGCACTCAGATCATGTGGCCCAAGCAGGTATGACCCTAGCCCTGAGTAACATCCTGCCTTCACCCAGAATGATACCACAATATAAGGACAGAATGATTGATTTCAACAATTGGCTAAGCCTTTGGTGTCATTCAAAGGGGATCCAGTATCTGTCTGCCTGGGATGACATGATCGACAGACCCCAATGCTTTGCTAGAGATGGTCTGCACCTGTCGCCCCTGGGATTCAGGTTACTGGCTAAGGCTCTTGCCACCCCTATAGTGCCTTTTTTAGGCATAGTTCAAAGGACAAAACCACCACAGTAACAGGTACAAGCATGCAAATTCTGAAAGTAATGCTACTCAATGCTAGAAGTCTAAACCTCAAAATGCACTCCCTCGAGGCACTCCTAAAAATGGAGAACATCAATATCTGTGCAGTAACTGAGACCAGTTTCAAGGCTCCAGAGAGCACACCTGCAATACCAGGCTACAACTCTTACCACACTTTTCTGCCACCAAACCAGGACCAAAACACTAAAGGTGGAGGAGTGTCCATATCCACCAAGGATATTCACACCACCAGGCTAGTTGCCCAACACAATGCATCTGAAATTCTCCAGGTGAACTAACACTAGGTAAGACTGCAATCCAAATTGTAGCTTGATACAGATCACCCACCATGCCCCAAGATTCTCACTACAACTTTCTAAACATACTGGAAAATATTAAGATACTACCAAACACCCTAATACTGGGTGATTTCAACTACCCTGCCATTAACTGGGAAAACTATCCATGTACCAACACCTTTGCTCAATGGTTCTTGGAATTCGTAAATTCCAGCGCCCTGGATCAACTAATCCATAGTCCCACCAGGGGCTCCAATATCCTAGACCTGGTCATTACCAACATGGGAAATCGATGCTCCACAGCTATGGTCACCCCCTCGTTTGGTCAGGTCTGACCATAAGCTAATCACACTTGACATCCACATCCCACCCCCCCCCAGTAAGGAAACCACCATAAAAAATCTCTCCAAAGCCAACTTCATGTTACTCAAGTCACAAGTTACAAACTTCATGACAGCCATGAAGACGAGAACTGAAAGTTTGACTGCTGAATCCTACACTAAGGCACTGTACAAGCACATCCACTCATGCATGAATTGTGCCATCCTAAATAGAACCAAGATGCTCTCCTCCAAAAAAAGGAAGCCAATCTGGTGGTCCCCTGCCATAAACAAACTTTACAACAAAAGGAAGAAACTTTTGCAGAAAAGAGGAAAATCCCAGGAAGCAACATCTCCCTTACCAACCTCAGTAAGAAGCTGATATCCCTCATAAAATCCTCCAAAGCTAGTTATGAAAATAAAATTGACAAAGATTTTAAAGACAACTGCAAGGCATTCTATAACTATGTCAAGAATCTAAATGGCAATGCTCAGATCTGCTCTGAGCTACAACAGAATGGCATTAAATATACTGATCCAAAGGATATTGCCAATATCCTGGCAGATCAAGTCAGTGTCAACTTCACCCCCCTCTCACCCCCTAAACGGCCCATCTCAATACCGGAAGATTGCCATATCCTGGTAATAACGGCCACAAAGGTAAAAAATGCACTCTCCAAAGCTAAGAATACAGCATCCATGGGACCAAATGACATCCCAGACTGTGTATTACATGAACTACAAAATGAACTGGTACCTCACCTAAGTGTCATGGATCATGGATCATGGGACATTACTAGGCTATCGACCTGGGGTAATTTTAAGCCTAGCCATTTCAACCCAATGTAATACCTTAGAAGTACTAGTCAATACCCAAGATTGCATTTAGTGATGCCTGCCCATGTCCAGGAGGATTGTGGGTGCTATCCCCGCTAAGAGTTTACTGTGTGTCATGTTTAATCATAGCCTCACCTCAGGCTTCATGCCCACTGAGTGGCACACAGCTACAGCTATCCCACTCCACAAGGGGGGATCCACCTTGGATCCTGGGAACTACTGCCCCATCAGTCTGACGAGCCTGATCTGCAAGGCCATGGTACTTATTATTATTGAACTCATAAACAAAGACATTGGCAACCTTCAAACACTGGACCCCAACCAGTTTGGGGTTCGTGAAGGGCGGATCTTGTCTCCTGTACCTGACTGACTGATCGAATCAGTCCCCAGAGCTGTGGACAATGGTAAGGCAGTCCACACAGCCTATCTAGACCTTGACAAGGCGTTTGACGCCATCCCCCACTCTGGAATCACAGATAGACTTAGTAAGCTGGGCATTAATCCCTACGTCACTCGATGGGTTACCAACTGGCTTACTGACAGAACTTACACTATAAAAGTAGCCAACTCTAAATCAAGCTCCAGACAATTGACAAGTGGAGTACCTCAAGGTTCAGTCCTGAGACCACTCTTGTTTGGCATCTACTTCTCTGAAGTACAGGCCAACACTAAGGGACTCTGGCTAACAAAGTTGGCAGATGACTGCAAACTGGGAGTCATTATTGAATCCCCAAATTATGTGGATACTCTACAAAAGGGCCTTACAGAAGCAGATGCTTGGTGCCAGAGCCATGGGCTCAAGCTCAATGCCAAGAAATGTATAGTTATTCCCTTTGGGAAAAAAACATGTACCTGTGAATCACCACATGGGTGTCAGTACAATAAACACCAAAAGTGTGATAAGAGACTCAGGGACACAGGTGGACAGTGGTCTTACCTTCGATAACCACATCGCCACAACAGTCAGGAAATCCTTCTATGTGGCACACCTCATCACAAAGGGCTTTTCATCCAGAAAAAAGGAGATCATTGTCCCACTGTACTCATCCCTCATTAGAACTATTATAGAATGCAACACCCCGTTTGGTACGTACCTCTCAAAACATCTGCAACAACTGGAAAGGCCACAGAAATACCTCACTAAAAGAATCACAGGCCTAAAGCAGATGCCTTACGCTGACTGCCTTAAAAAACTCCAGCTATACTCTGCTGCATATCATCTACTCAGAGGCGATATCTGCTTAACATACAAGGCCATGTCAAACCCAGAGCTGTTGGACATGCTACACTTAAAGAAATCTCAATCCCTCAGAGCCACACACTCCAGGGATCTAAACCTTGTCATCCCAATAAACAAAACATGCTGGAGGGATAGATTCTTGACCCAGAGACTCCCCAGACTCTGGAATAGACTGCCCATACATGTCCAGCAGAGCACCTCTTTGGCCCTCTTCAAAAGGAACCTTGACAATTGGATGGGAGAAAGGAAATTCACCCTGGGGAAACACATCAGTCGCCCTGCTAGACAGAGGTCCATGGAAGTAAATAGTGTGGGAAGAAATAGCCAGGGAATTGTTATGGCTAAGCATGTATAGGCCCTAGGGCTGATAGCCTAGCACCAACCTATGAACCTATAAATTATTATAATACTGCTAGAGTCTGAAATGTTGCAGTTACATTGACTGCATTCTAAAATCCTAAATACCCTTCATTCGATAATGTAATTTTAGCATCATTTAGTCAAAGAAAAGAGTATCCATCAGATTATTAAATATCTAAACCTTTTAAAGAAATTGATCTGAATTTTGTTCATTTATTCTATGCCAGCAATAACACAACAAACCTATAAAAATTATCAACAGGAACAAATGGGTCCCAAAGATAGCCAGTGAGAAAACAACTATTCCATAAGTCAGAAAAAAAGAACTCCACTGGCAAACCTTCCTCAGTGCCTATTGCAGACTTTTCAATAAAGGATTATGATGTCCACACCCTCGACTCTTAACTGAACATATTTTTAAAAAGAAAATGCTTAGGGTATATGCAATGTTGTAAATAATGCTGGAAATGGTTGCTGTTTTACACTGCTTCATGTAGTATAGGATTTTATTTCCTCAGCATTCATTTGCCTAATGCAAAACCACACAAAAAGACAGAGAAAATAATCAAAACAACGCATGAAAACTGCAGACAGGATCCCAGTTTAAACTGGGATCTTGTCTCCAATTCTCGTGTGTTGTTTTGGATATTCATTTGCCTAATCCAAAATACACAAAAGAAGTGCAAAAGCTAGTAGATACACAAACAAAACGGAACTAGACCAGCATGTCTTTTATTACAATGATCTGGTACCTCGGCAATTCGCCTTCATGGATCACAATTCATTTCAAAAATGAAGCAATATATATACAAAGCACAGCTATTATTATTCAATGAATTAATCAATTAAATAACAATTCATCATTTAAAGTGACCACGGTAATTTTCAATAAATATACAAAAATAACTTAAATGACTGAAATAAATGAATGAATCTTACTATATAAAATCCATGTTTTGATTATTCTTATGTTAATATATTGTTATTATATGGCTAATTCCTGATTCATACCAAAAGGCTTTAAAGTTTTAAATTTTAAAATCATCCTGGTTTCTAATTCCAATAACTTAGCTACAATATCACCCCCTCTGGGAAGAAAAGGCTTTCCAAGAACACAAATTTTAAACTATTGGGAGAACAGTCAGGAATTAGCCATATAATAACAATATACTAACATAAGAATAATCAAAACATGGATTTTATAAGTAAGATTCATTCATTTATTTCAGTTATTTAGGTTATTTTTGTATATTTATTGAAAATTACCATGGTCACTTTAAATGATGAATTGTTATTTAATTGATTAATTAATTGAATAATAATAGCTGTGCTTTGTATATATATTGCTTCATTTTTTAAATGAATTGTGATCCATGAAGGCGAATTGCCGAAGTACCAGATCATTGTAATAAAAGACATGCTGGTCTAATTCATTTGCCTAATGTCTGACTCTAAGCAAGTCACTTAACCAGACAGTGTTTGCAGAATGATCCAGGTGGATCAGTACTCTACCTGGGTTAACAAAACTCATACAAAAAACAAAATAAAATGTAATTCATTTTGCAAGCGTAATCTGTGCAAGCTGCATTTTCATGTGAAAGATAATGACTTTCAGATTGCTTTGTAATTAGCCAATGAAAAAACAAACAGAGGAAGCAAAAGGGCACTGGAATCACATGTGTTCCCTAAAACAGAATGTTTGGCTCAGGATTATAATTCTTAACCACAAGAACAATAACCATCATAGAATAGTTTACTACCACCATTGGTCAGGTCCTTTTATTGTCAGTGTCATGTTTGTTGATTTCTTATTGGCTACCATTCAATGGCTTTTTACACCTATTAGTCAAATTAATAATGCCTGTCTTCCAGTGCCCTTTTGCTCCCATTGTTTGGTTTCTGATTGGCTAATTATAATCAATGCATCATGGAAAGGATCTTGAAGTTGGGGTTAATAAAGCATTCTGG
Organism: Protopterus annectens; assembly: GCF_019279795.1. Taxonomy (NCBI): domain Eukaryota; kingdom Metazoa; phylum Chordata; order Ceratodontiformes; family Protopteridae; genus Protopterus; species Protopterus annectens. The sequence continues at coordinate 1,765,392,117 of NC_056737.1, forward strand.
AAGCCAACATCTTATGAATTTGGCTTTACAGTCAAAGAAATCAGGCAAACATGATTCTTGTTTTATATCTGCATAAGGCAAGCAAAATGGCACAGTCTAGCAAGACTTCCACAAAGATGTTGATATTGTGTCTCAAGGAAAGTAGGGAGAAGTTTAATTAGGTGAGAAATTGTGCAGATGGTTGGAAACTATATGGAAAGTAAAATGTACACGCTGTTGGTAAAGGGAATGCATCACAAGAAAAGAAAATATTCAATGCTGAACCACAATGATTGCTTTTAGGACATGCCTTACCCAAAGTGTACATATTAATTCTAACTGTGTGAGTTAAAAACATTTTTTGTTTGTATATGGCACAATTTGTGGGTGAAAGACAATGGGGGATAGGAAGAAACGTATAAGAAAGGATCTGCAGGATGGATAGAATTATAGCAGATTTAATCCAGATAAGGGTAATGTTCTGCACAAGCAAAAAAAAAAAAAAACAATTGTGGGGAATGAATGCAAGCTTGAGAAGTAGTGTTCTATAAAACAGAACAGAAAGAGAACTTGGGCAGATAATAACTTCAGGAATAAGTCACCAGGAGTAGTGCAACAGGGCAACAGCAAACCCTCCAAAAAGCATGCTAGTTTGCATTATGTGATGAACAGACTCCACTAACAGGAGGGTTCAGCATTCCCTTTGCAAGGCACTGGTGAGGCCCCCCATTGCAGTACTGTTACTAGGTTTAAAAAACTGCTTATGGAGAAGGATATAAATCTAATAGAAATGATACAAAGAAAGGGTATTGTTTTGGGATGGTCACAGAGCTCGAATGGATGACACTTGAGACAAGACATATTAGTTTGAAAGTATATAATGTGAAAATCTTTGAAATTATACAATATAGAAACCAGGAGATAAAGATAGCATATGATTTGGGCACATAAGACAATTATAGGAAAGCATGAGGAGATACTGGGGCAAAGAAAGAACAGCGTAGGGAGAAGAAGTTTTAATGGCATTTGCATTAGGCTTTTTGGAGATTGCTTTACTGACTTGTGAGGATCTTCCTTCTTGTTCTTTACTAGTGTTCGGCATTCCTGATTATGTTGAGTTCTTGCAGTACAGGCTAAAGTCTTTCCCCCTGGGGACTACCTATGGCTAGCCTGGACATGTTAAGTCCAGTTATATATCAAATATTAGCATTTTTTCTGAGTACTCATTTTTTCCTGTTTTACTGAAAGAGTTTATTTATTTATGTATTTATTTATTTATTTATTTATCTAGTCTAATGGCCTCTTTTTAGGGGAGAACTAAGTTGGTATTCATACAGATTAAGAGAAATTTGGACAGGGCACCTTGCCCTACTCTTTTTAATAACTGCCATAGGATATTTTATATCCACCAACCAAGACAAATGGGGCCTCTGGTTATCATCCTATCCAAAGATCAGCACACTTGAAATTAATCCAGCTGCCTGGTATGGGAATAGAACTCCCAGCCTTCTACACCAAACGTAAGTGTGCTACCTGTAGTGCCTCTGAAAATACTAGCTAATATCTTCTCTGATACTCAGTACTATATTTGTATCACATTTCTGATAACCTACTCCACAGCTTAAACCTTCCTTTGCTTGGTAAGGTTATCAAGAACGTACTTTATGTGCATCTTGAGCCTCATCACATTCTGTGGGTCACACAAACCCTTAACAGTGTGATTTCTGCTCTTGCTATAGTATGAGATGGCCCTTTATATTCTTCTTAATTATCTTACTTAGTCAGATATTGTTTTTATTCTGTACTGGTCTTCTTAGATGTCTCTGTGTCAGTTAAAACTGCCGACCAAGATATCTTGCACAATTGTTAACATTTTAACATTGTACACTCTTCTATAGTCCTTGATTTGTTTGCCTCCTACTTTTTTTGGTTATACCCACAGGGTGGTCTCAGGTCTGAATTCTTCTGATTCCCATCCTTCAAATTGTGGAGTGTCACAGGGTCTGGTCTTGGGTCTATTGATCTTTATGGTGTTTATGCTCTCCTTAAGTGATCTTATTAGAAAGAGAGGTTTATCATACCATTGTTGTACTGCAATACTCAGGTCTAACTCTGCTTGTCTCGGGATAATGTAGTGAGTATGCATATGCTGGAAGATGATTTGCAGGCCATTCATTATTTTCTGTCTACTAATCAGATGAAACTAGCACATGCAAGATTGAGGCCACATCTGAGCATGATTATCAAAGAAATCCACCAGCCTTGCAACTATCATATTTTACTCTTGAGGAAGGCGACGTTGTGATCTTGGTGTTATTGTTTAACTAGATGACAGTTATGGACCAGGAAAAGTCATCTTGGTTTCACCTGAGGGATACTTAAATGACCAGACACTTGACTTCTCAATAGGATCTCTCCACAGTCATCTATACTTTTATATCTGCTCACTTTAACTACTGTAATGGCCTATACTGCAAGCTTCCTTTCCCTAAGTTAGATAATTACAGCTTGGAAAATTTCACAGCTATGCTACTTGCTGCTACATTACACCGACAACATATTATGCCTGTACTTGGAAAATTGCACTGGCTTGCAATTCAATTCTGGATTTTCAAAGTCCTGGTTTTGGATTACCTGTCCTTACAAGAACTGAGTCCCTTTGGCCTGTAGGGACTTGCTGATCGATATTGCTTGCCTCAGTAGCCACTTCTGCCTCCCAAGGTTTACCAGAAGTTTCTCAGTTAGAGCTTAAATATTTGGAATTCATTCTCTTTCCAAGACCCACAGTTCTGAATCTAATACTTCAGTGATTTCTGGGACTGTTTGACTCTGCCCTGCTTCAGAATTTCTCTTAAACTGTATTTATTTGAAACAGCTTTTAAAGAGCACCCTTTTGACTGAGTGTCAAATGCATTTTAACCATTTTTGATCTGAAATTTTCTTTATTACAGACTCTGTGTAAATTTCTAGTTGTCTGGTATCTTACATTTTACTTTTTTGTCTTCATTGTTAGTTGTTTTATCTGCTACATTTCTAATTTATTCAACTAGTTTGAACTTAAACAGTATAATAGAGTCAAAGTTGAAGAATTTGTGGTTCTCAACTGAAAAGATCCTGTTTCGCCACAAATGTGATAAAATATTACTTAACAAACAAGGGGCAGATAATGGGAATTATAACTCAAGATTTTCACAAGAATGTCAAGATTTTTGCTTCATATTTCTGGCCTGCTCCACATAAAATATGTGGTTTTCTGTCAAACCGCTGAGAACTTAAGTCATAGATAATGACAGACATTTGAGTTTCAGAAATCATATCCTTCAGAAAATGAATGCTAATGCTAAACTTGTTATTCTTATACCTTTTAAGATTATGAGCAATAATTAAAATCTGGTCCTGATTTTGGGCCTTTTTTCCCCTCATTATTTTTGTCTGTGTACATATTTCTTGTGCTAAGAAGTCGAGAGGTATGGTTTGAATTACTTTACAGACTGGCTGACAAGGAAAAAAAAAGAATAAATTCAGTATGATATGGGGTGGGGAAATGGTGAGGGAGGATTTCATAGTAATATCACAGAAATCAGGCAAAGTAAAGACTGCAGGTTTCCTGCTAGTGAAATCCATGTAAGTGAATTTTTGACTAATGTCTTCTGTGACATATACCAAAGTAGCTCATATGAAATATATATGGGCATCTTTAGGTATCCTCAGGGAGATATATTCGTGACTATGTACAAGGTATAGTGCACTTATTTATAAGACAACAAAATGTTGTGTAATGTATCTGAAGTACTTGCAGTTTCCATAATCTGCATGGAATAAACTGCTTTATTTTGCAAAACTTGGTGTCTAGCAGTAATCTGTTTGTATGACATACATTTTTTATGGACATTTACAGCTGGACAGAGCCTGTGTCCTGAAAATGTCTCACTCAAGTAGAATGACATATTCATTAAAGAATTAAGTGTATATGGTCTAGTTTTTCTGATCTGGGGTAGTGCAAGGAAGGACCACATACAGGAGAATACTGTTTGCAGGGCTATTGCCACTTTGGTTGTGGCTGTACTCTTCAGTCCTGGCATGAGTGTACTGCAGATCTGAGAGACAATACACATCAGCTTTCCCAGTTTACTCAGGCAGCAAAAGATGCCCCTGTACAGATTGCCATCTACCCCACTCACTGACAGAATAGTTTTGATGTGACAGGTCGGTCAAGGGCCCACACAGTCCATCTGTGAGGCTGGTAGCATAAAAGCTGAGGTTCCTTCTGTACAAGCAGGTAAATATTTTCCTTTCGGATGGTCTTTTGAAATTTAAACTTGGCATGACATAGTGTCTATCTATAGGCATAATAATTCACCTGTTCAAAATGCACTGCAGGGAAAGGTCATCTCTTTAGATGCCCAGCTGCCAGCAAGGAGATTACATGGTATACCATGCATGTGTGTGCAGTGATAGCTGTAGTAAGGAAGTAACACTGTGTATGAATAACCATAGTTAGTTGGCATTTCTTTAGAATAACCTTGGGCATGCAGCAGTAGCAGATTCACACAGAGGTACATAACCTTGTAAGGGTTTCAGATTTATATTTTTTATTTATTTATCTATGCATGAATGTATGTATGTATGTATTTGGTTGATTATTTGTTTATTTCCTTTGTTAACCAGGTAAATGAATTGGTTCTTCACACCTGACAATTTTTAGTCGTGATCTGGGCCAAATGCAACAGCAAATATATAGCAGTATATACATGAGCAAATCACATTAGTGAATCAGATCCATGTATAGTTAATAACTTAATATTTCTTACACCCTAAACTAGAACTAGTATAATTTGCCTAACAAATCTTAACAAGAAGAAGAAGAAATTAATTCACCAAGAAAAAGAACAAAAAAGCAATAATGATTATGAAGATGCTGTTGCTGATGTTTTTGTTAACAATAATCCCCATATCCCTTAATAAAAGAGATGTTTACAGATAAAAAATTGATATCAGCTATCTTGCAATGAATTTCAAAGTTGCAAACAAATGGCAGTACCACAAGGATATATGCATACACAGAGAGTATTGAATTCCATATTACTTAAAGTGCAGTTATTTCCATGCTTTTTGACATTATGTAATATGCTTCTTTTGCACTTGCCACTAAATATGCAAGCAATATTGCCCGACAGGGGGTGTGTTAATGTGTAATTAATGCCCATCCAGGGGTGTTATAAGGCCCGACGTCACAGACGGAGAGCCTCTAGACCCCTGGAGGGGCATTAATTACACATTAACACACACACACACCCTGAAGGGCATTATTGCACTTAGAGAATGGGCTCTCTGTAAAATTGTTCTGTTTTACTTACTTATATATATATATATTTTATTACTATAATTTTTAGTATATTTTTGATGTAAAATAGTTCCTCCGCCTAATGTTTCAAACTTGCTGTAGTATGTGCTAATGTTGTTGGAGGAAGTATTTTATATCAAAAATATAACACTTAAAAAACATGAGGTATTTATTTTTTCATCCCTTACTTCCACATCTTTTGGTTGGCAGTCATTGGAGATTGAAATTACTAAATAATGACATACATCTGAGCTTCAGACTTTTATTACCTTCAGAAAATTCATGCTAACATAAATCCTTTACTTAAGCAACTTTGTAATTTTATAAGAGCCATAATTAAAATCTGTTTCTGTTTGAGAGCCTTTGTTCCCCCTTTATTATAGGCTATTTTCAGATTTCTTCATCTGAAAGGTGCAGAGCTATGCAAACCTCTGTACTGCTGCTGCCAGTAGTCATTTCATTTACTCACTCACTCTCACTCACACCCACACCTCTGCTTCAGAAAAATGCATGCTAACGAAAAAACTTTTATTCTAGCAACTTTCTAAGTTTATAAGAGCAGTATTTAAAATCTGTACCTATTTTTAACGTTTTGTTTCCTTATTATTTGTAGCTCTGTCCAGATTTCTTGTGCTGAGAAGTATGGTCAAGGGGTATGCAAAGCTCTTATGTGATATTTCCAGGGATCACTCGATCGATCTCACTGTTCACTTTCCTTTCTCTATCTCTCTATCAAACACACACAGACATCACACACATGAACACACACACATTCTCTCTCTCCTGCTTTCATGCACACTTTCACTCACACATGCACAGCATAAACACACACACACACGCACACACACACACACACACACACACACACACACACACACACACACACACACACACACACACACACACACACACACACACACGCACGCACACACGCACACTTTTTCTGATTCATTTATTTTCAATCTCTCTTACTTTCATACATGCATACACTCTCACAAACACACACACACACATGCACACGCACACACACACACACGCACACACACACACACACACACACACACACACACACACACACACACACACACACACACACACACACACATGCTTTTTATTTTATACTTGCTAAACAGCAGAAGTAGTGCTTAGCGAGTGTAAAATAGTAGCTCAACCAATCTCTCCCTCAGACTCATCCACTCTCACACACACATATAGACATATACACATACATTTTTTATTTTACTTTGCTTTTTTTACATTTTGAACTCACTAAACAGCAGAAGTGCTGCTTAGTGAGCTTAAAGTAATGGAGAAAGTTTTTTTTTTATCCCTGAGCTGTGAAGCCTCGGACTCGTTTTTCAGCAGGCATTACTTGTACATTAATAACCTGCTGGAGAACGCTTGTGATGTACAGTTTGCCCATTCTCTAACCTGATATCACCAACAACAGGCAGCAGTCTCAATGCTTAATATTCTAGATACTGTTCCTAATGCTGCTTTGTTGGGGTGTTCTACTTTAGGTGATACAATATATAAACATGACACAGTCAGCAGTGCACTGGATATACTGACTGGCAGAACATCACATTGCTCCCCTGTGAATGAAACTGTACTGGCAGGGTCTCAATCTATGGAGATGCTGTGTGCAAAGGCACACATGTACTCTGTGTCCAACAGCTCCAGTAATGTCTGCAGGGGGATACTGATGGGGACTGATGCGGTCAGTGATTTCTCATGGAATGTGGAGCTGAAGCATGTGGTGACACATGCAAACTCTGTATCCAGCAGCTCTACTGATGATTTGTAAGATGAGAATGCTTAGCGTAAGGATCACTACATAACAATACAATGGAGCTGATGGACAGTAGGCAGTAGATGGTAAGGCTGTTCTTGCTAGAGATGGTGAAGCACATGTCATGTAATTTTACAAATCTCCTTAATTGTACAGTCTGATGATTACCAGTGTTCACTCTGACAGCAGTGCAGTCTTATACTCTATGCTGTTATGCTCACTATAATGTACAATAGTACTAAGATATGGCAACATGATGAGATATAACATTGTGGACTGATGTAGTGTTAACATGTGACATCGCATACTACTGGACCATGAAGAAGTTAAGGCCATTTTATCTGGTATTGAAGTTAACATCTTTTACATGCATGTTTTTTGACACAGTATGCATAAATATCACATACATCATATGTGGACTGGATGCGATGTGTCACTACCACTGAGTTCCATAAACAGAAACTTACTTGGTTTCAGATGTAGCTGCTCATGTGTGCTGCATACAGCCTGTTACATCCCTTGCTAACCCCAGCTGCATTATGACGTGGACACACATTGGAATGTATCTCTGGATTCTGCACCTCCCCACACACACACACATACACACACACACACACACACACACACACACACGCACACACACACACACACACACACACACACACACACACACACACACACACACACACACACACACACACACACACACACACAAAACTTATGTGCTCTGAGTCCCACCTTTACCAGTCCTATCTTCTGGGATATTCTTTCGAGAGCACATCTCAAACTTGTCAAGAAAGTATTTAAAGTGATTTGGGGGCATGGTCTCTCACCAGTAGCACATTGTGAATTACCCTCACACTTGACATGTTGAGGTACTTAGCATTCTGCTAACACTGCTACAGTTCTAATATTTATGATTTATCCCATGTGCTGTACCCTATTGTCTAGCTAGATAGTGGTAGCTGTGGTACAATAACTTAGTATGTTTGGTTAAAAAAGTGGTGATGCTTTTTACAGAAGGTGATCAAAGTATAGAGCATTTAGGAGTTGCCTCTGCCCATTAGTGGTATCCCAGGACTCCGTTGCATACTAGTAGTGGTTACAGGCAGGTCTTCGATGTTTTATCATAACATATTTTCCACACCAAATATGTAAGTTTTGACCTAGTAATTATCACTAGAGTAATATATCAATATGGATACTGGAAAAGGTGAGGTGTATCTATACTCCAATTGGATAGGTTAATTTCAAGCATCAAATGGAATAATTGTCTAGGCTTAAAATGGCCTGCAAGGACAGTTAGCCTAGTATTAATCTATAATTCTGGATGTAGGCATCATGTTATATTTAAGAAATAACCGACGATGTGGTGTAGTATATTGAAGATTTACCCATGGTTGGCGTGGTTTAATCATGAGGGTGAAGCCTGAATGATTAAATAAAGCCAACCATGGGTAAATTTCAATATACCACAACCACGGAGTCAGTTATTGCTGTTATACAATGACATTATTTAAGAAAAAAAAACATACTTTTCTTAAACAATGTCTTTGTATAATGGCGCATTACTGTTCTTTCACTGGTGGTGGTATATTGCTTCCTTGTGTTGATGTACTGTGCATGTGTATGGGACTTGCATTCCTATGCATACCCAGTACATCAATGCATAGAAACGGAAGCAATGGAGAAAAGAAAGTCTCTGTTGCTCTGTTTTTTTTCTTTTTTTTATTTATTAAAAAAAAAAAAGGTTTTGGACACTTTATACCAACAGAAAAAAGTCCGGGCGACCTGACCTTTTTCCATTGGTATAGTGTGGGGATTTACAATGGGTACACTGGCCAATCAGCATGCACGTTTTGGAATATTAATGGGGGGGGGGGTCATTGTATAATTGCACTGTTTGCATGTCTGGAATGCCATGGTACATAGTTTTGTACCAGATATTGAGTTACTTGCACTTTCAAACACTGAGTCCTCCCTAAAATATCTCTAGTGTTCCTAACCTGCATGTTCCTCAGTTCTGTCTTCTTCATTCCATTGTTGCCATTGTAGTGTTGTCTGGACATGGGGTTGGACAGCTCCTACACTATGTCACACGATGTAGCTATGCTTAGATGTAGTGAGTTTGTGCAGCATAACACATACAATTACCATTGTAGCTATTTCTTTCAGTGTACAAGAAGGGAGTGATTTCCATTATAATTAAGCCTAATACATGCACCATCACTTTCCTTGGCTGCCTGTGTACCACCCTATATGAAGCTTTGGTACTGTATGTCAATTCTAGATGGGGTATTAGTTTAGGTTGCTGAGGATAATTATTACCATCTGAAATTATACAATATTAATGTTATGGTTTCATTTTTCTTATTCTGACTTCTAAGTACTTATCAGCTAGATATCCATCTGGAATCATCCAAAAAGGATGATGTAGCAGATGCATCCACCAAGCATAAACATTTTGTACACTGCCTGAACACTATACTAAGATGTGTGCTATGACATGTTTAAAGCAACACTCAGACTGTCAATTACTTTAATTAGTGCCCACCCTTGTGTTTATGTATCTTTTAGCATGTTTACTGCTTGATAGCTTAGGAGCCACATGGTGGTAGTCAATGGCCACAAGTACACTAGGAGTCATTTTATGCTACAGAAGCCTTACATAACTCCATGGTGCTCAGCTGGCTAGGGGAAGTACCTGTGTGGTACATTCCCATGTCATCTGTACAGCACTAGAATATTCCAGCTGCCAACAGGAATCCTTTACTTTGAAGAAAAATGGGATTCATTAGTAGTTGGTGGTTGTCGTGTGAGGTGTATGTATTTTCACAAAATCTGCATAAGATGTCGGTTCAGCTGGCATCTTTCAATAACCTTTGGGTTAGACAGCTAGATTAGGTGAAGCCTAATGTTAGCTGTGTTCTCCATAGCATGTCTGCACCTTCTTCAGTATCCTATAACTCTGCTGCCATTAGCATGTTTACCTCATGCAATATATCTATAAAATAAAAGTGCAATGCTTGATGTATACTATGTGGTGATAATCTGTCAGCCTTCAGTCTGTCTTTTAAAACTGCCATGCATCTCTGCTATGTTTCCAAATTATGCATAAAGTGCTCTTTGTTATGTCTGCACAATTTCTCATTTGCATTCTGCCAACATAGACTGACTTTTAGAACTGAACATTTATACACTTGTTGATGCATACTGCCTTGAGCAAGAATGGTTTTGGAATCTGGCCCAGAAAGAGCAGAACCATTGTTCTGTTGTTGTTTTAGGAGATTATGTGCACAGGAGAAATAACTCAAGCAATAACAGCTTACCTCAGTGGATGAAATGATAGCAGAGATGATATGTACTTAATGAGATAAGACATAGATTTGGTGCCTGTGCAACACAACATAGCAAAACGCAACAAAGGTTTATTTCACTGCATAAATGTCTCATCAAAGTGCTGTCCAAAATTCAGAAAAAGGTTATCTTTCAGAATGACAAGTACAACAAGCCATTCAGTGTTTGTGTTACATCATCAATGACATTTGAATATATTTTATTTGTAGATTTTACAGCTGAATGACGGAGTTCCGCTGTGGCGACCTCTAATCGGAAAAAGCCGAAAGACCAACAACAACAACAACAACAACAGTTGAATGACTTGGGTGGGAAAAAATCATAGTTTCTAACATAGCAGTAAGTACTTTATGGGCAATTACCTGTAGTTTCAAACCAAACACTGGTACCGATACTGCTGTTATACTGCTTACAGATAGTCCGTGGTTCACTGGTATGCCAGAGAAAAAACAACAATGAATAGTTGTAAATCCAGATACTCCAAAGATAAACCAATGAAAAAGATAAAAAGAGCACTGGAAACCACTAGAAACATATGTAACTCTAATATAGGTTCATAGGTTCATAGGTAGGTACTAGCCTATTGGCCCTAGGGCCTATATAAGCCTAGCCAAAAAGGTACCCTGGCTTTCGCCACCCAAGAAAATGATTTTCCTGTGCCCCTGTTGAGCAGAGCCACAGAAGTGATCTCCGGGGTGAATTTCCCATCTCCCATCCAGTCATCAAGATTTTTCTTGAAGAGTGCTAATGAGGAGCTTTGTTTGATATAGATAGGTAGTTTGTTCCAGAGTATGGGAAGTCTCTGGGACAGGAATCTATCCCTCCAGTATGTTCTGTTTATTGTGGTGACAAGGTTTAGGTCCCTAGAGCTTCATCAGGCAAAAACATAAAACCAGTGTTAAAAGGATATATAGAAACATTACCATATCACATGACTAATTAGCTCTTAATTGCTTGAATAATTAAACTTGCTCATACAGATATTTGAGCGCTGGTTTTAAGGTGAAAGCAACATTAAAACCTGATGGTATATGTCCTTTCCATCTTAATATCCAGTGCATTTCCTCATACTCAGTTAATAACAATGTCAGCACCATGTAATGGTATATAAATCACCTTTAAAATAATACATTTAAAATTATGTGCGTCCCCTTTCTCAAAAATGTGCTTATATAAAGCATTTGTAATGACTTTATGTTTAATCTCTGAACAATGATCACCTATATGTTCCTTAAGTTTCCTGTTTGTCTCACCTATGTAATAACCTTCACAGCTTTCATATTTGGCCATATAAACAATATTTTGTGTATTGCAACTTCCATAGACATGTAGAATAAAATCAACTCCTGTAACAAGATGCTTAAAGGATTTTTCTGTATCGATACATTTACAAACACTGCTGTCATTACATATAAATGTACCTCGTTTATTACTAACAACTTTAAAATGATGTTTAGGTTGTTCCCTATAGCATAACATCTGTTTAAGGGTAGGACAATTTTTATATCCAAAATAAGGTTTTACCAGTCCAACTTGTTTTAACTCAGTTATACCCTGAAGGATAAACCATTGCCTATTTATAATCTGTCTTACCATATGCGGTTTTATTAAATGTCAAAATACATCTAACATCCTGCTTATATCTATTTTTATTATTATTTTTATTATGCATTTTAGGCCCTGCTGTTTGGAAAATGGGTTGAGCAGAGTCAAGACACTTCTGATTTACCTCTTAGTGTCCTAACATAATTTCAGACTTTGGATAACTATGGTTATGAAAATCAGTAACCATATTATCCAACTGCCTAGCCATAGTTAAGTCAAGAGTGTTGAGTCTAGCTACCTTATGCATGTGATTTCTAACTATGTTCTTAAATACAAATGATGGATGCATACTGGTCTGATGTAAATAAGAATTTCTTTTCACTGTTTTTCTATACATCTCAGTTTCAATATTTCCAGATGCATCCTTACATAACATAACATCCAGGCAGGTAATACTATTTAAGGAAATCTCATACTTAAATTTCACAAATGTAGTGGTGTTACCTAAAAATGTTAAAAAACTTTCAAACTCTCTCATGTTACCTTCCCAGACAATAAGCAGATCATCCACAAACCTCTTGTAAAAGCCAGCTACCTTATGGTAGGGATTACTCATTGGTAAAATGTGATGTTCTTCCCACATATACATCACTATATTCGCATAGCTGTTAGCAACAGGACTACCCATTGCTACACCCTTGATTTGATGAAAAATACTTGTATGAAAAATAATACCAATTTTAAAAGTTCACATATAAGGTAAATTTTATCAACAGTGTAATCAGAAAAATTACTCAGAAAATCACATATACAATCAACCCCTACATCATGCAGAATGGCTGTAAATAATAAGTCAACTTCAAGAGTAGTAAAATAAGACTCTGATCTAAGTCTACCTCCTGACCACTCAAATAACTGTCTTAATAACATAGTATTATCTTTTAATATAGCTGCAGTCTTTTCAAGTAAAGGTCTTAACTGTTGTTCTAGATCTAGATGTTTTGAGATTGATTTGTGACCCATCCCCTCGCAGAAACAATAGGTCTCATAGGTGGCTTTCTCCAAACTTTTATGTATCTTGGGTATACCATAGATAACAGGGAGTTTGGCTGTCTTGGTTCCTTGGTTATAAAATAATTTATTATTCTGTCAGCATCATGCACATCACAAATAACTTGCTTAACATTAAGAGCAATAAAGTTACTTTCTCTTCTATTTATACTTTTATATTCATCTGTTGCTAACATCAAATACATGCTCTCATAGTAAAAATCCTTATCCATGACAACCACTCCTCCACATTTGTCCGCATTTTTAATAACAATATCTGAATTCTTAATTAGCGATTTTATAGCTTTAAACTGCTTAATACTCACGTTACAAAACTTATCTCGCAGTCTGTTGTTATAAAGTTTATAAATATCTTTTTCTACAGCCTTGTCAAACACCTGTAAAATGGTATTGCTATAAGAAACAAATGTGCTAGAACATTTTAATATGTTAGGCATATATTCATTGTCTGTGTCAAATAATATTTTTAAGTTCGTATTCCTTACAAATTGTTTAATCTCAAGCAGCATAACAGACAAGAGGGAACAAATGTTAACCCTCTGCTCAAAACAAACAATTCATCATCATTTAGTGTATACAACAAGAAATAGAAAACAGACTCAGGCAAGACTTCAGGTTCCAGTATAAAAAGTCCATGTTTAATAAAAATGTAGAAAAACACAAGTGCTTTCACTAAATGCTTCCTCAGCTGCTAATAAAAACAGATTTTTTCCTTTATATATCATCCTAGATCTTATCACATGATTGTAGTATGTTGTCACATGATTCCAGCGAGTCACCTGCTTCTATAATCACATGATTTTTCACAAAAGTATCACTGCAAGTTGTGAGATATTCCAATGTTCAGCAGTTGATATGTATGTATATATATATATATATATATATATATATATATATATATATATATATATATATATATATATATATATATCTGTCAAAGGAAAAAACTTCAAAGACCAATACACGTAAGGTTCAGTTAAGGCACTTTAATTTACTTGCAGCAAGGAGACAAAAACATGCAAATACAAGGATTTGTCTAACTACTAACAGGAAGTATGTTCATTCTTATAATATTTTACAAGACATGGCCTTCTAAGTTGACGTAATTAAGCACAACTTTAAGCATTGTTCTACAGCAGATGTTACTTCAGATTTTCTGCTGACATGACTAGATTTGTGAGAAACTTTTCAGAAAAAACAACCTGGCCTTGGTGACTATTAATCCATTTACAAGCATCTATTGTACAGTGTTACTTTTCAAGGTACTTTTCTAATACAGATACAAGCAAATGCTGATTGCAGTTCATATTTTCAAGTAGGCTTTGTACTAATTATCTATAACTTCTACAGCTGTGTATTTTCTCATGGCACAGCGGAACTTCTTGTCTAAGTTTCATACAAGTAGTATTGTTCTATTCATTATTTTCCTAACGCAAGCAGAAATCACCTGCTTCTCAGTAAATTTCCAAGACAAAAGCAAGATTTTAGCTAACAGTACAAGGTCAGAAAGCAACTGCAGCTTGTACAGATTTATGCAGTATGAAATAGAGTAAATGTGTTAACTCTTTTCAAGCTTCTAAATGCACTAAGCATATTGCTAATAAACACATTAATACATATTTTTCTAACATTTCCCCCCTATTAAAACATTTATTCTACTTTCAAAATAAGCATAAATAGTTTTTTTTCTGCTCCTAACCTCTTCCACTCAGGATTTACAGTTAAGAGAGTCATTCAGTTTAGACTTATGAAAGCTTTTTAGTCTTTTAACCGTTCTTCAAACTCTGTACTTTGATATAAGGTTTCAGAAACTAACATGTCTATAAGGTCTTTAATCAGTCTTTTCATGCAGGGGATACCACAACAAACACATACTCCCAGTAGGAGCATATCTACACAAATGGCAATCAGGATGTTCATTAGGATGGTACCCCACCCCCCAAACCATTTTTGGAAAAAGTCCATCAGTGGGTTTAGGCCTGGTTTGGTCATGGCCGACACTTGCTGAATTACCTCAAGATGATTGTCTATCTCATGTTTATGGTCAGGAATATATGAACAGCATTCTTCTTGGATTAAAGCATACGTACCACCTCTCACCGCTAGGATGAAGTCGAGAGCCATGCAGTTTTGGAGCACTACAGTTCTCATAGCATTCAGTTCATCGGTTACCAATTCGAGAGCAGAAAAAGTTGCATTGCTCATTACTTCGAGAAGTTTTGACAGTTTTCTCAGATCCCAGATCGATTTCACTGCTCCATATGCTGGTAATATGCCTGCCCATGATATAACGCTATCACTCAAGTCCATGTGTGTCAGTCCTTTGCCTAGAGAGTGATGGTCTTTCCAACGTGCATCGATTTGTCCCACTGGATTTACAGGTTTCTTGATGACTTCTCGGACATTTTGAATTTTCCCATGAGGCAAAACTGCAGTGTGTCATATGGCCGGAACCAGGTAACACAAAAAACAACTGCCGGACCAATTCTCAGGTAACCATTTGTATGCCTTTCTGCCACACACAAAATAACGATCCTCTACTTTAGTAGTAACCTTGCTATGAATGTACACTCGCCCTGCATGAAATATTTTTCTATTAATTATAGACAGCTGTTTATAAAGAACAGAATTATGTTTTACTTCATCAAGTGTTTTGTGCATCAATCCAAGAAATGAATCATAGTTTGTATTACAATAAAGATCTACTTTGTTACCTTTAGTGTAACATCTATAAGGAACAGTTACATTGCAATTGCTTCAACCCACCTGAACAGTATCATTTTTATAAAAACACACAGTTCCTTTTTGTGGAACAGACAAGTGCAATGCTATTTTATCTTGTGCTGTAATGGTTGAGGTATCATAAATCAAGTTCTCCCAGGTCTCATTGACCCCTAGGGGGACTGTAGTCATTAATAACTCCCCGTATGCTGTCGGCAAAGCTGTGCAAATCCAGCAATTTGAAACATTGAAAGTCTTAGCATACACATATTTAATTGCCTGGTAAGTGTTAAAGTTTGGATGGCAGTTTATGAGTAATGCTTCACGTCTATTCAGTTCAGTCTGCGCAGCTGGGAAAAGAAAAGGCCACAACAAAAAGATTATTGTCACTAATACAGTTAACAGGATGATTATGCAATACTTCTGAGGAAAGGGTTGTTCTGCATTGCTGTTTCTTCTTGGCTCTATCATTTTTGCTCTTGGCACGTTATAAGATTTTTGTCCAGTTCAAAGTTTTTAACTCATTTACAGTGCGTCAAGTGGATCCAGGAGGCACGCTCCACAATTTTGACTGCAGTGGGTGTTGACAAAAGCACTTGATATGGACCTTCCCACTTCGGAGACGCCCAATTTTTCCTCTTAACTATCTTCAGCCAGATTCATGCTCCAGGGGGCACTGCCACTTCTGATGGTCTGGTTTGTTCTTTATCCGAAACAGAATTTAACTGCAACAAATGTTTAGAATTTAACAAATTACGCATATACTCTGCTAATCTACTGTCAGCTTCCTGGTCTGTGGGCATGAGAGATTTCCACTGAGGTATATAGTAAGCCCTTCCAAAGAGCTTTTCAAAAGGAGTCAATCCTTTTCAATTCGGAACAGTTCTCATGCTCAACAGTGCCAGGGGCAGACAGTACACCCAGTTTCTCTGCATTTCTGCCATTAATTTTCTTAGCTTACTCTTTAGAATCCCATTATGCATCTCTACTAGCCCTGCTGATTGCGGGTGATACGCACAATGATTCTTTAGAGAAATACAAAAATGTTTACTTAACTGCTGTATGGTCTGATTGACGAAGTGTGTGCCGTTGTCACTGTAGATCCTTTCCAGAATGCCGAATCTAGGGATGATTTCTTTAATAATCACTTTGGCCACAGTCATAGCGTGTGGATTTTTAGTTGGAAAGGCTTCCACCCATCTGGAAAACATATCTACAATGACAAGACAATACTTCTTATTTTCACATTTATTCAACTCTATGAAATCCATACAAATAGTATTAAATGGATACGGTGGTGTAGGGAAACTCCCTTGCTTGGGCTTTAACGCCTCTTGTGCATGATGTTTATTACAGATGTGGCATAATGAACAAAATTTTTTAGAGTAGTTTGTAAATCTGTACATCGTGAACACTTGGTTCACCAGCTGTACCATCCCCCCTGTTGATACATGGCACTGCCCATGGCTCAACAAAGCTGCATATCTAAACAAATTAGACGGCAATATCGGTTTCCCTTCTTTAGAGATGTACAGCCCTTTTCGAGAATTGCTCCTCATTTTACCCATCTTTGTTTTTCAGTTTGCATAGTAAGTGTTTGCATTGCCTTTAACATTTCTAAGTCTAAAATCTCAGAGGGTTGTAGTTTTTCATTCAAAAGAAATACTTCTGAAGCTGCCTGCTTTGCAGCTGTATCAGCTCTTGCATTACCGTTTGAAATCCTGTCCTGTTGCTTGGTATGAGCTGTGCATTTACAAATAGCTACTTTCTGAGGTAACTGAACAGATTCTAAAAGATCTAAAATAAACTGTGCATGATTAATCGGTTTGCCAGTAGATGCCATAATTTCTCGATTTTTCCACTGTTGCGCAAAAACATGTACAGTAGAAAAAGCATACTGGCTGTCAGTAAAAATGTTCACACATTTACCCTTTGCTAAGGTACATGCCCGTGTCAAGGCAATTAATTCTGCTGCCTGTGCAGATAAACTATGTGGTAAAGATTTTGCTTCTATAATGTCTGTGTCAGAAACTACTGCATATTCTACTAGGTTGTGTCCTGCAGGACCCCTTTTGCATGAGCCGTTCACATAGTATGTCACCTCGGCATTATCCAAGGGAACATCCATAAGATTTTTTCTAGGCAGTGTCTTTTGCTCAATCACCTGCAGGCAGCTGTGTGGTGTGCCATTTGCAGGGGTTGGGAGCAAGGTAGAAGGGTTCAAAGTCATACATCATTCAATTGTCATATGAGGTTGGCTCAACAATACAGTCATACAGGAAAGATGTCTAGCAGGGGAAAGATATGCTACCTTTTCTTGTAGTAAAATAATTGTGACTGCATGAGGCACTCTCAATGTGAGAGGGTGGAACAACCCTACTGAGGACGAAGCCTGTACTGCCATTGCAGCTGCAACTACTGCTTGTACACAGTGAGGTAAAGACTGTGCCACTGGGTCCAGTTGTGATGAATAATAAGCAATAGGGCATTGCTTATCCCCATGCTGCTGTGTTAACACTGATGTCATATAACCTTGCTTACAATCTACAGTTTGGAAAAAACATTTATGATAGTTTGGTAATCCCAAAACTAATGAGGACGCTATTAACTGTTTCAGTGTGCAGAAAGCAGATTTTGCTTCTGGTGTCCATTGTAACAAATCCTGTGCTGCCATAGGCTTTTTATAAATCAGGTTAGTCAATAGTGCAGATTCCAAGGCATAGTTTGGAATCCAACTCCGTCAAAAATTAGTCGTACCCAGGAAGGACATCATTTCCTTCTTGGTAGTGGGTTTTGGTGCTTGCAAAATCGCTATTTTTCTGTCCTCATCTAATGTCCTACCTTCCTTGGATATTACATATCCTAGGTATTTAACTTGTTTTTTCCAAAGCTGCAGTTTATTTTTGTTTACTTTATGTCCTTCAGTGGCTAAAGATTGTAATAGCGCTATGGTATCTTCTTTACAGTCTTGCTGGGTGGGGGACGCCAGCAGGATATCGTTAACATAAAGCAAAATCTGACTACCTCTTGGTGGGGTAAATCCCGCCAAGTTGCTTGCCATTTCTTGTGAGAATATTGTTGGACTTTCACAATACCCCTGTGGTAGTCGCGTATATGTATACCTTTTCCCCTGAAATGTGAATGCAAACCAATGCTGGCTGTCAGGGTGTATCGGTATCGAAAAGAATGCATTGCTGATATTTACCACAGAAAAATATTTCTGTTGAGGTTTTAAATCATTCAACAGGGTGTGTGGATCTGGCACCGTAGGTGCCCTTGTATTACTGCATCATTTACAGCTCGTAAATCGTGGACCATACGCCACTCTCCATTCGCTTTCTTAACAGGAAATAAGGGTGTGCTACATGGTGAATCAGGAGATTCCACCAGCACCCCTTCCTTAAGTAAAGCTGCTATAATAGGCTTGATTCCTACCTCTGCATCTTTTCTTAATGGATACTGTCTCTTTTGTGGTCTAAATGCTGACTTTGGCGTAATAGTAACTTGTCCTGCTGTACGAATAAGTCCTACATCTGATTTTCCTGTTGATTAGAAATTTTCTGGTATATTCTGTAAGGCATTCTCTTCCTCCTTCAATAGGAGTGCTAATCAGCTGTCCTTGCTAGACTGCAAGTGTACAGCTGGGTGAGTCTGAGTTATCCAATTCAGCTTCTGCATTTGTATTTCTTGTTCTGACAGTTTTAACTCTGTCTGTTTTTCCCATCTCATGACTTTCTCTCCTAAGTCTACCCATTTTACATTCTTGTCCTTAGTTAAGCTAACATGTGGTAATCGATTAGATTTATAAAGTGCAAAGAACTCCTGGGGCAACGAACAGCTGACTACACTGTTCCCTTCTGTGTCCCAGTACAGATTACGTAATACCAATCTGTTTGCACGATTTCTAAACAATTCTTGCTCATATTCCTTATCAGGTCCTGGTGTATTACAATAATACAGAGTACAGTGCAACAATTGCTGTTTATCAATGTCAAGGGAGGGGAACTTGCTGATGGCTACGTTCATAAACTCTTCGGTCACTGCCCCTGGACCAGTCTTAACCAAGTCCTGGCTGTACCAATAAAACATTTCACCCTCCGATTGCACTGCAAAGGTATCAATTTGTCACTGTGCTTCCATACCCTGCATAGTCAGAACTACCGCTATACCAAATAACTGCATAAGGTTTCTGCCCAAGAGGTTTACTGGGCATTTTGCAGATACAACAATTTTACTTTTTTGGGTCAATCCTGAAACAGGATCAGTTATCACAATATTATGGGAGAGGGGCTCCCGATACAGCTGTCCATTAGCTGCTTTCACTAATATGTAATCAAGTGACTCTGAATTCTCTGGCAGTTTGGAGGGATGTACCAGGGTCTGTGATGCCCCTGAGTCACACAAGAATCTGACTTCCCTCCCTTCTACCAGGAGTGTAACTTCTGGTTTTGTGTCTGCTAAATAGAGCTCTACGCTCAATAAAACCAAATCCAATATTTCATTTTCTTCACTATCCGTGACTTCTTGCACTTCCTCTATTTCTTCTGTCACATTCTCTACTCCCTCTATCACATACTCATTTGTCCTTTCTCTGCTATCCCCTTCTAGTGATTCCTGACTATCATATAGTCAGTCCTCACCCTCCTTATCCTCCGTGGTTGCCTTTTTGTTTTTCTTGCAATCCCTTGCCAAGTGTCCTTTCTTACTGCATTTAAAACATTCACCCCTTTTCTTTCACCCTACAAAGTCCTCTGATTGTTGATCAGATTGTTTGTTCCCCAGGGCATTTTTTTTTGCCCTTTTTCCCGGACTGTACTACATATACTTCTGCTCCATCTTCTACAAAAAATACTTGGGCTTTCTTTTTCTTTTTGCTATTAAAATGCCTTTCGGCATGCCTAGCATATTCAAGCAATGATTGTAACCTGCTTGTACGGTGATCTACCATGTGTTTTGTAATACAGCTGCTTATAGGTGCAATACTGCCTTTCAAGAATGCATTCTTTAACTGCTGCTCATATGGGGAATTGTGTGTCTGGTCTTCAGGGACCTGCATTCCACAATGGTTATTAAAACATTCTAATAGTCTGGCATAATATTGGTCAACAGTTTCACCTTCCTGTTGGATGCATTGATTAATGCAAGTCCAGTCTGCCCTAGGCTTCCATTTCTCAGAGATTCAGTCTGTGAGACCTTTCACTCTGTTGTCTAACTCTGCGCTGCTATGTGGGAGGGGCCTGAGCGAAATATCACAGGGATTCCAGTCGCCACTAATCATGTGCCCATCTGGTCCCACAATTTGTCTGACTACTTTTTCTACCTCTTCTCCATTTAAATTATAACTCAGTCTCATTCCTTAAAAATCTTCTAAGAACTTTTTAAAATGGTTGGGGAATTCTCTCAGTGGCTTTCCGGATGTTTTCCAGAGTCCAGGGTCTATACACTAGAATAGTTGGGTCCTGACCTTCTTGCCCTGCCTGAGGATTAGGCACTTCTATAAGTGGGCATATTTCTTCTTCACTCATAAATCGTGAATTTCTACCTATTTGATATAACTCAATGTCCCCTTTTGAGTTTCCTGCCCGTGTTCGAGACCTGGTCTCGACGGGATCTCTGACAAACGGTTTCGCTTTTGTAATGTCTCTACTCGCAGTGACAGTAGGATATCGCGGGAGTGGACTAATTTGTTCACTTGCCTCATATTCTGGTAAGGGAGGCGGAGGGGCTGATGCTATTACTAAGTTATTGTCCTCCTTATCTAAAAACATTGCTTTTGAATTATTACTCTTTTGTTCCCTTTGGTTTACTTCCTCAATCCACCTGTGTGCCTGAGGAATTCCTAATTGACATTGCTTCTTTACCTGACCTCTATAATCAGTTTTAAGCTGTTTGACAAGTGAGGATTTTTCTAGTTTACCGTCAAATTCATACTTATTAACCCATTTTGAGTAGTATTTAATATTATCAGCACGCTGTGACTGCATGTATTTCGTGTCTTCGGTTAACGGCGGATTTTGGGACCTTTCTGTACAATTATTACCCATTGTTGTCCTACCCTTTTAATCATTACGTAACTCCTTATTTTTAATGTGGTACCATGGATGTTTTTATAGTCTCTTCAGAATGACTGCCTACCTGCTCTGTTTCCCTGATCTATGACAAGACAGTAATCTTTCTGCCCCTGACTTATAAAGTCTTAACAGAACAAATACAGATCTAGTCCCTGATCTAAAACAGAAAAAGAAGGTAGATTCACCTTACCTGAGCCTTCGTGATTGATCACCTGGTTCGAGTAAACCCGTCCTTCAGTCGCAGATCAGAAAGTGGCTGGCCTCTTTTGTACGACAATTCAGTTGGAGGACTTTTCAAATAAGAATAACCGATGTGGCTTCTTCCCCGTACAGTTTCAAGCCAGCTGGCCTGTCTGATCCGAGGTGAAGTGAAGGTTTCCGGTCCGAAGGACCAATCTGTCAAAGGAAAAAACTTCAAAGACCAATACACATAAGGTTCAGTTAAGGCACTTTAATTTACTTGCAGCAAGGAGACAAAAACATGCAAATACAAGGATTTGTCTAACTACTACCAGGAAGTATGTTCATTCTTATACTATTTTACAAGACATGGCCTTCTAAGCTGACGTAATTAAGCAAAACTTTTAGCACTGTTCTGCAGCAGATGTTATTTCAGAGTTTCTGCTGACATGACTAGATTTGTGAGAAACTTTTCAGAAAAACAACCTGGCCTTGGTGACTATTAATCCATTTACAAGCATCTATTGTACAGTGTTACTTTTCAAGGTACTCTTCTAATACAGATACAAGCAAATGTTGATTGCAGTTCATATTTTCAAGCAGGCTTTGTACTAATTATCTGTAACTTGTACAGCTGTGTATTTTCTCATGGCACAGCGGAACTTCTTGTCTAAGTTTCATACAAGTAGTATTGTTCTATTTATTATTTTCCTAATGCAAGCAGAAATCACCTGCTTCTCAGTAAATTTCCAAGGCACAAGCAAGATTTTAGCTAACAGTACAAGGTCAGAGAGCAACTGCAGTTTGTACAGATGTATGCAGTATAAAATAGAATAAATGTGTTAACTCTTTTCAAGCTTGTAAATGCACTAAGCATATTGCTAATACACACATTAATACATATTTTTCTAACAATATATATACACACACACACACACACACACACACACACACACACACACACACACACAGACACACGTCTTGTGTATCTGTTTTAAAAACAAGTTATATCAATCCATACATAAAATTAAAAAAATATACATGAAAGACACATAACATAAAACAAATCAGTTAATCAATAAACCCTTTACTAGCATACTGATGAATCACGTGTTTATAAGTACATTATAGTCATCTGAATAGAGTTCTGGAAATTAGTTTTGGTCTAAGTGGTACATGCTCATTTAACCCATGTCCTGCATCATCTCTAAGCCTGACTATCCACTTAACCTCTAGTTCTTCTGTCAAATTACGAATATCTCCACCTCTTCTATTCTTGAATGTCCTGCCAACAGCCAAAAACTTAAACGTGTGTGTGTGGGACTGATGTTAATAACATGTTTAGCGAGGGCATTCATTTTATTCCTTTTATTTATGTGGTATACGTGTTCACGTAGCCTCTCATTCAATGTTCTAACAGGTTTTCCCACATAAAATATCCTACATTCCAAGCAATGCACTAAATACACAATGTGTTCACTCTCACATGTGGCATGCACTCTAAACTTATATATTATTTTCTGATCAGGGTGTTCAAACTGTGAGCTGACGTGTATATAATTGCAAAAAGAACATCTTCCACAGGGTCTAGTCCCTGCTTCACCTTGTGGTTTGGGCATATTCCTAGGGACACATGGACATCTCTTCAATGACTTCATATTCCTAAAAAGGAACCTTGGTTCAGCATCTATCAGTTTGATGATATCTTTATCCTTAGTTAAGATGCCCCAATGTTTGCGTATAATATTTATGTAAGAGGAGACATTGTTGGAATAACATAAAGGTGCTTTTTAACTTGGTATTATACCCCCTATTGCCTCTTTTATCCTACGGCTATGGCCATCTGAAAAATAGGGTTTAGCTTTTATATTTCCCGTATTCATTATCCTTATAACATTAGTCTGAATGACTTTCTCATTATAGCCCCTCTCCTTCAACTCTTCTCTAATTTTATCGACCTGCTGCTGAAAATCCACATCTCTTACATTGAGTCTGGATGCTCTGAATACTTGATTACGTACTGCATTTCTGAAGATATGAGGGGGGTGCATACTATCTTTACAAAGTAAATGATTTACATGGCATTCTTTCCTGTGAAGTTATGTGTAACTATTAAATTCAT
Organism: Protopterus annectens; assembly: GCF_019279795.1. Taxonomy (NCBI): domain Eukaryota; kingdom Metazoa; phylum Chordata; order Ceratodontiformes; family Protopteridae; genus Protopterus; species Protopterus annectens. Next base: position 1,765,416,299 of record NC_056737.1, read on the forward strand.
TATCTACTGTTATAGTTTTACCCAAAAAATGTATTTCACACATGGAATATTTAGAAGTAAACTTTAAGAATCCGGTACTTTAATTTAAATACCTTTCAAATTCCTTAAAACAATCCACCATACTATCCCATACAACAAACAAGTCACCAATAAATCTTCTGAAGAAGAGTATGTGTTGTTGAAAAGGGCCTTGTAACAGTTGCTCTAATTCCCAGACCACCATGACTGCATTGGCGTAACTATTGGCACACAAAGTGCCCATAGCTACGCCATTGCATTGCCAATAAACATTGTCTTCAAACAAGAATACATTATTCTCATTTACTATAGCCAACGGCTTACTTATTAGCATAATGTTATCTTCTTTATAGTTAGGAAACTTTCTCAAAAATTGCATTATACTATCTATACCTGTATGATTGGAAATTATGGTAAAAAGTCCCTGTTTTTGGGCCTTGCTCAGCAATTATTTTAGACTTTCTTGCACTATGTGGTTGAGAGGTGATTTCTGCATAACAACTGTTGCAGCCTAGATTTTCTTCTATATGTTCTAAAATTATAACTTAGTTTATTCTCTACTTAAAACAAATAAACTTGTGCATAAGCACGAAAAAACAGTAATCCAAAAGTAGGTGCACAAAACCAGAAGCGGAGAACTCCAATTAGATATGTTGATTTATTAAACAAACGAACACCATAAAATGGACGAACAAGGATAAAGTAGAAAACATAAACGCCTTCACAGTCACAGTATGCATTTTCGTCTTATTCCATAGACTTCATCAGATGACCAGTGCATAAGTTGATACCAATTTATATTATACAATTAATTAATACCGCCAATAAAATACTCTATTTCCCATTTAAAACAACCAATAGTATCTTCACCTAATTAATAATATATTTATCACTTCCTATCAAAAGTAAAACATACATTATTTCTTAAAAACAATTACATATAACAATAAATAAATAAATTCCTAAAAAACAATTATGTTATCTCTTTTAAAATCTAGTATCAAAGTGTTATTAAGAAATATACTAAAAACCATTAAGTAAAAAAAATATATATAAATAAATACATTGGTATAATTGAGTCTAAAAACAATGATTTTTCTTTCTTAGCAATATTCTTATTATGTTAAAAGGGAGAGGTGTTTAACTGCCCTCTAGTGTTTTTTTTATATTTAATTAAATTTACAATTCAGAGTTTGGCAGATCTTAGTTTTAATAAAGGAAGTATAGATATATAATCATTTAGACCAGGAGATCTACTTGCTTCTAACGTTACCTGCCACCATAATGCTCTGAATTCATTTTTTTCTTCCCACGGGCCACCTCTAATGTTGTTTTTAATTTGTTCCCAAACCAAGAATAAAAATTTTGATTTAGAGCATACCTTGGAATGTCTATATAGAGCATTAGTATATTTCCCCACAGTTATATCATAGGTATGCTCATAAATTCTCCTTTTTAACATTCTTTCAGTTTTTCCCACATAAAATGATTTACAAAATTTACAAATCACCAAGTATACCACTCCCTTTGATTCACAATTAAAATGTTCTGAACAATATATCCACCTATCTCTACTAGCCAAATAATATTTATCTGTGTTCCTAATATAGGTACATTGTGTGCAACGTCCACATTTGTATGTACCAACCCTATGTTTATAGGGGTTTAATTTATTTTTATTTTCTAATATAGCTCTAATACTCTGGGAGTTCTTGTATATTATTTTATGTGGGACTTTAGACACATTCTCCAGATCTGTTAAAGCAACAAATCTCTCCCATTCTTTTAAAAATATGTTTTTGATACTATTATTTAACACATTATACTCTAAAACAAGTACCTGTTGATAATTCTCTCCATTACTCGTCTTATTATTATTAATACTGACCTCCTCATTTTGTTCTATACATTTCAGTATAGGTTTAAATCTTGTGTTTTTTCCATTTCTTACTTCTTCTTTAATGTCATTTATTAAATTCAGGGGGTAGCCTCTTTCTAAGAACATTCTTTCTAATAATTCACATTCTACTAAAAAATCCTTGTCCAAGCTAGTCATTCGACTTTGCCTTACAAATTGTCCTTTGGCAATATTCTTTTTACAATGTAGAGGATGTGCACTATTATAATGTAGAAAGGAATTACAATAAGTAGGTTTCCTGAATATTTTAGTTGCAAACTTATTCTCAATGTTATACATTTCTATATCCAAATATTGTAGACCGGAGTCAGATATATTGTATGTAAATTTTAAAAAATTGGTTGCATTGCTCATATAGGTTATAAATTCAATAAATTTCTCCTGCCCAGCTGTCCAAAAAATAACTATATTATCCTGGAACCTGCGATATAATTTCCAACAGTCTTTAAATTCAGAATTTAGGATATTTTTCTCTTCCCATTTAGCTAACACTAAGTTGGCATAAGTTGGCGCACAGGCTGCCCCCATAGCAACCCCCTGAATTTGCTGATAAAATTCACCATTAAAATGTAAAAAATTATTCTTCAATATTATATCCATTAACCATACACTAATTAACTTTTCATTCTGTGTTAAATGGGAATCTTCATAAACGATCTCTTCAAACATTTCCATACCTTCCTTATATGGTATGGAAGAAAATAAGTCTATAATGTCCACCGTTATAAATAATAGATTCTCCTGATATAGATCATCAGTAATTTCCTTAAGATGTCCCACGAGTCTCTTAAAATATTTTCCCTTGCTAACCATATATTTTTCAATTTTGTATCCACATATTTGGCAAGGGTGTATGTTTTATCACCATCAGCAGATACTATTGGCCTTAATGGGGGACTATTTTGACCTTTATGGATCTTGGGTATACCGAAAATAGTAGGTATCTTTGGTTTATCAACTTTTAAATATCTGAAAATATTATGGTCTATTAATTCTTCCTGCAACATATCTGTTAAGCTTACATCTATTTTATTATAAGCTATGTTAACTTCATTTTTAGAAACACTAGAATACCTACTTTCACCCCATAATATCATATTCATTCTACTTTCATAACTAATGTTGTCCATAATCACCACCCCTCCTCCTTTATCTGGTTTCATTACTCTGATATCTGGGTTCCTTTTTATCTCATACAACAAATCTTTCTCTTTGTTACTCAGATTAACCTTAAATCTAATGTTATTTTGTTTATTCCTAATTTCTTTTTCCATAATTATTTCCAGAATTTTTAATTGAGGATGTAGGAGTGGGTTATATGTGGTTTTACGTCTTAATTCTAAATTATTATTATTCACTTTCTCCACATTTCTCTTTTAAGAAATAATGTATGTTTGACTTTTGATAGGAAGTGATAAATATATTATTAATTAGGTGAAGATACTATTGGTTGTTTTAAATGGGAAATAGAGTATTTTATTGGCGGTATTAATTAATTGTATAATCTAAATTTGGTATCAACTTATGCACTGGTCATCTGATGAAGTCTATGGAATAAGACGAAAATGCATACTGTTATTGTCTACTTACCCTGAGATCCTGCATTGTCCATTTGATTACATCACTTTCTGTTTGATTTGTATGATTTATTGGCTGTGTAGCAGCCTGCCACAAGTCTTAGTGTTTGCTTTATTTCATTGCCTAAGGTATCAAAGTTATTTACCTTTCCTTATTTCTAGCATTTATCCATTTGGTATCTCATGATATCTGTATATCAGAATATGACATTTGGGTTTTGGTGGCACCTTAATATCAGAATGACGCATTTGTTTTAGCTTGTCATTGGCAATTAGCTTAATAAATGGTCTATCTGCTGTTAACCTTGAGTTTATTTTTATTAATTATTAGTTAAACTGGATTGAAGAAAAGCCTTTCTAGAGTACATTTAGGTTCTCTGGAGACTGCAGTCTATGGAGTGGATTCTGAACATTGCTCCTTTTCTTGATAAAACCCCTCATTAGATTTATATTCTTTCTACTGGATAAATAGTATCCTCTGAGCTCTACCATCCTTGTTTGCATTCTAGTTTGAGCTTGGTCTTCTGATTTATTCACATAGAACTTCTTTGGATTGAGATTTGTGTTCATGCCTGATGAAATATAGGGGTCTTAGGATATACTACACCCACAAAAGATAAGTACTGCACATCATGACATTTTATGTTTTATCCTTATTTGTTATTTCACTTTAAATGCATTCTGCTTGAGTATCTTGACTAGGCTTTTGATGTTTCCCACTGAGCCATTTATATCTGTGCCTGCTTTATCACTTTGATTATAATTTTACTGTGTCCTACTTACTGGAACCTACTCCCCAATTTATTCCAAGCACCCTGTCAGAGTGATTGGGGTATCATTCTGAAAGGAACCTTTTAATGGCATCCTTCCCATTCATCCTCCCTGTTTACTTTCCAGACCTTTTCCTTATCTAGAAAGCCAGTATTGTCAGGAGGCACGGAGACAAGTGTGCTGGATCGTAAGTTGACCAGTACTGAGGATTCTAGATATACGGCCAGTATCTTAACTCCAGCATCCATGTGTTATCATGGTTTGAAGCCCCATGCAGTTTTATGTATTTCTCACCATCTTGTTTGTGAAAGATACATGAAGAACTACCTACCTGAGATCACTGATCTGTTGTGGAGGGTCCTCTTTTCCCATGGTCTTAAAAATGTCACAGTATGCTAACATGTATTCCATTCACTGCAAGACTGGGACTACAGAACAGCTGAAAGATGATGCTTACCTTGACTTTGTAACAGAATCCTACCTTGGTGACCCCTTTAGTCCATAATTGTTTGCAGTTTTATTCAAATGCATCAATTATTTACTGCCCTGGAACAGGTGAGATCAGTGATGGGTTCTGTAGTCTGCTTTAAAGTGTTAATGTAGACAGTGAGTCTGTTCTCTGACATTTTGCTTCTGCCTTTTCTAGCTTTGGAGACTAGAGTTTGGTGATGAACCCAGGTAGCCAGATGGATGGCCAGAGCAGGGGACATAGGGTCAAGCATTGTGATGACTCTACTTTATGGGGGAAAGGATGGAAATTAAAATGGCTCTCCTAAGAGCTCCTGGTGTTGGATAAGAGCAGTAGCAAGAGAAGTGCATTAATGGGTGGGACAGAGGGCATGACAGGGGGTGTTATACTATTGTATTCTCTTTGAGAGACAATTACAAATGAGAGTGTGGGCATAATGTACATTGTTTTCCTTCATCTATCCAGCACTGCACCAGCCCATTCCCTGGCTCACTACTATAACTGAGACAAGAAGGACAGTTACAGGTGCTCAACAATGCCACATTTCTCAGACAACAACGTACTGCCCTCAGAAGTACATGAAACATTCTATCCTATTTGGCTCTAACAGGTGATGTACGTATGGAGGGAAGATATGATGTGAGGACAGCAGTGGCTGCCCTTAACTGGCTCCACATGGAATGAGACAGATTACAATGAATTTGCATTCAATGGGCAATGTAAAGCATATTATGAAGAAAAAAGTAATGCTGATAGTAGCAATTTCCAAAAAGATGCACCAACACCTATAAGTATCTAATGGTCATAGGAATACAACTGTAGTTTCCTCCTTGTCTCCTTTCCACCTTATCATATGAGAATGTACCCACAAAGGTTTAATGATTTACTCTTCACTTGAATGGAGGTATATTTCAGCATCTTGGACGATGGGCAATTAATGTCTCTTACCAAAGACCTCCTCTGATCCAAGGTGGTGGTGCTGCGGTTAGGGGTCGCCACAGCAGAACTCTGGTCCTCTGATGATTGGCAGTAGTTTTTTACGTGCCAAGTTGCCAGCCCTGATGCACAACCTTCAACGAAGGTACTCCCATTCAAGCATGTCTCCACACAGAAGATGCTCTATCTGAGAATCGAACAGGACAACGTCTTACTGTGAGGCGACAATGCTACCACAGCACCACCACTGCAGTATAACATGGTTTGTGCATAACTTTATTCAGAAAGGGATATGGCCTCATTGTTTTCATTCTGGATATTGTAAGTGTCTTATTACTTAAATTAGCCTCACCAGATTGTCCATAATCACTGGATGGAGAGGAACTAGTGGTTTTATTAAGTATATGTACTAATGCATCTTTTGGCTGCATTTGATGCTAATGGCCACGGTGTTCTGTTGAAACAACTTTCGTTTCACTCAGTTAAGGTGTGCCTTCTGGTCATCTGGTCAATTCTAGAGCATGGTGTCATTATTATGTTTCTACCTATATTTTGGATTGTGAAGTGTTACATGGAGCAATCTGTGGTCCATTACTGGCCAGTGCATGACAATCCACTGTTTAAGGTTTTAGCTTGTGGTGCTACTGGTATACAGATGGGGTCCAAGTATACCTCTATTTGAGCAGGAGCATGTGACAAATTTCAGTTCCCTTGTGCATGTTTTTTAGCTATATACATCAATAGATAAAATGTAATTGCCTAAACATTAATGAACTGCAAAGCAAGTTTTGTCTGTCTATGTCACTTTGAAGGATTGTACTACTCCACTTCATGACCCCTGTGTTATTTACAGCTAATATGCACACATGAACAGATTCCATTAAGAATAGTCTATGGAGTTTGAATGCTGTAACCAGGAACTCTGTAGAATCCCCTCCCTTATGCTCTTTCCTCATCCTTGCCCTACCCCCAAGCATATATGAACTCCTCCTCAGACGTCGTATCCACTATGATGGTCACAAGCAATGTGCTCTTAGTAGTAGTGTTTCCTTAAGTCTAATTTAAATCAGCTGTACATTAACACTGTAAAACATATTCCCTTTATCTCCCTGTGCCATTACATAAATCTGTCCTTTCATTTTGCTCGCATATAACATACTGCATACACTGCATGTTCTCTTTCTCCCTTTGCTTTGTGTCTGTGCATGTACCCACATTTTATATCACTTTTCATACTCTCCAGTTCCTCTCACTCATTTGAAAACTGTTGCATACTTTCTACCAAAATAATCTCTCTTCTCAAATTTATGACTTCTAGAACTAGCTACAGTACTGGGAATATGCTTTATCAGCTTCTATTACAAAAAATATAAACTCATCCAGTGTCTGTACAATGTATTCCCAATCCTATTTGTCAGTGTCACTGTAGTTTCACATTAGAGTGCATGTTTCATCTAAGGAATGATTATTACCCCCAAATTTTCCTTACCTGCACTACTTGGGATCACCTCACCAAGACTGTGATTTCATTTTAATGTACTTTCGAATCAGAAGTGCTAATCTATGTTGTGTCTTTCAGCTTTTTCCGGTTAGGGGTCGCCACAGAAGAACTCCGGTTCGCTAATGATTGGCAGTAGATTTTTACATGCCAAGTTGCCGATCCTGACGCACAACCTTCAATGAAGGTACGCCCATTCACGCATGTCTCTGCACAGAAGACGCTCTAGCTGAGAATCGAACAGGACAACGTCTTACTGTGAGGTGACAATGCTACCGCAGCACCACCTCTAAATTACATCACAGCTACATTACACTCCCCCTTACTGCATAAATCCAAATTAAGAAAGCCATATTAGCCATGTTTAAAAAGTAAACACTCTCACTCACACCAATATCTCCCACCTACAAATTTATGTCAGTTAAATCCCCTTATTTTACAGCAGGGTCTCCTACCCATTACATCATGCCAGATGCATTACAAAAAACAATCTCTTGCACAAAGTTGAACAAAAAAAATTATCATGCCTTTTGAGCAGAGATTCTCTGGTAAAATGGTCATTTTTTTCTTATGATCTCTCTAACAAAGAGTTTAGTTGCCTAATAGGGGTTATTGTTTATTTTTGTAGCAAATGAATTTTGGCAAAAAGAAATACTGCATTTTTTAATCTGTTTTATATATCTACAAAAATTTTGGCTCAATGTCTTTTGCACAGAAATATCTATTAGTTCTTACATTCCTTTAGGATGAAATATAGCTGTTTCCCTTCAGAACATTTACTTTGGTGTAAAACAATAATATAAAATTATTGTTTTTTTTGCATTCTGCCTCTGAGGCATAAAAGGATGAGGACTGGACTATGATCTGCATGAAAAGGGCTTGATTAATGACCAGGACAAAGGAGGATCTTTCAAGGAAGGGTTGCAGAGGGTAGTCAGCACCACTGGCCAATGCAAAGCAAATGAAAGTAACCAGGCCTGCAGCACAGCTGACATCCAGTGGGCACTGTCTGTAACATGTATACAGGATGTGAACCAAGATGCGGACTTAGGTCTTCCAAGCAGTGCAAAATGCTGAGTATTGTAGGTAGATTCTGTTACATGCATTGAAGCTTGCTCATGTCATTGGATCAGATCTGCAGGTAGCATTTCAGTGATACACACAGCAGACAACCACAGGGAGGGGGAACTCAGAATTATGCAAAAATACCTTGTTATTCCTGCTGGATGAAAGCAATAATCTCTAGCTCCTATCTCCCTCTTCCAGTTTTCTGAAAACACTGCATAATATGAATGTTGTGGGTAAGTTTGCCTAGATCACAGTAAGTCATATGAATTGGAATATCATATCTGTCAATGATCTACAGTATATGTTACCAGAACATCTGGTTAATAAATAAATACAGGAAAAACACATATTATCCCAAAATACTATACAGTTTGTGTTCTGGAACATTTTGCATGTCGCAGTAAATCTGACTAATTGTTTTCCTGATGCACAAGGATATGTCTTAGTTTTATTTATTTATTTTTATGTCTTATTACTTATAATCCGCAATTCATTTAATTAATTTTTACTGTAACATATTGCAAAGCTTAGCTACCAAGTAAATGCTTATGAAATAAATAAGATTTCTGACGCCAGTTCACTCAAACATCACCCATCCTAGACATATTTATTATCCTTCCCCTATGCACTGTGAAGAAATCAGGTCAGCACAGATATATTCACACATTCATGGATTTCACACATGCCTACGCACTCGTGCACACACACACACGCACACACACGCAGACACACACATGCGCACACACACACATGCACACCATTACACTCCCCACCTTAATTACAGCTCACAACAAACAAAAGTCAGACGCAAGAAAATGTGTGTGAAAAATTCTGTCTACAAGTTAATGGGAGTTTGCAACACGATTTTAAACTCTGTCCAACATCTTGCTAAATTCGGCCCTGGTTTGTGCTCTGTAAGACAGTACTACAGTGCCATGCAGTTTTCTATCTATGCTGAAATCCAATCTCCAGGTCACAGAACACTGAAAACATTAGTAGAGGATCAGAAAGCCCTGATTGACAGAGGCAGTTTCATGGAAGACTGCAGATGCAATGGGGTGGAAAGACTGTAAGTCTAGAAGAAATGATGTTATCCTGTAACTGTATGAGGGCAAAGGGAATTAACTGCTGTGTGTGTGTGTGCGTGTGTGTGTGTGTGTGTGTGTGTGTGTGTGTGTGTATGTATATATATATATATATATATATATATATACACATACACACACAGACACAAACACACACACACTCATGCACACACACACACACACACACACACACACACACACACACACACACACACTAAGAAGAAATTCTTATTATGAAAATCAAAAAGTGTAAATGTAAAGCAACCCTCCCATTCATATGTATATGCATGTCCAGACACACACACGGACACACACAAACGCACACACACACACACACACACACACACACACACACACACACACACACACACACACACACACACACACAGATATTTGTGTGTCTGTGTTTGTCTACGCATCTGTACACGTGCTGCATAGTGGTTTTCAAGTGACATTGTCCAGTGTTTTCCTGATTTATCACTGATGGACATTTATGTGAACTTATTCCCACTAAGGGTTCTCTTTGTGAACAATATGAGGTGACAGGATATCCTTTCTGTGGGATACCACAGAGTCATTCAAACCCAGGAAGATTTTAGCAAGCCATTTTGGGTATTCTTTCTAGTACATTCCTCATTATTTCTTTGTTAGACTTGTTTTTACTGTGTGATATTCATCTTTCCATATGCATAGCAGAACATACACAGGTTAATGTTTGAAATGGTTAGTTTTTATCAGTATTCTAGGTAAACAAATATACCTAAATAAGCAAGTGAATAATTACATAAAACAAATCATTTCAACTGACCAAATAACACTACATTACAGTATGACTAACGACAAATCCTTTATTATGAAAACCAGCAAGTGCAAACATAAAGCAGCCCTCTTGCTACTCTGTCTGCTGCATTAAAAATGAGAACATGAATCTAACACCAAACATTATGAGTTTATTACGACTAACAGCGTTTGGGAAAAAAGTCTGATTTTCTTACTTGTAAGTTACATCTTGTCCAATCATTCCCAAATACTGAGGAACTAAATTGGCTTATTAGCTGTTTCTTCAGTTTCTGCTAGCCTTTGTTGAGACTTATATGTAACAGAAGCCTTATCTATGTGATGTATAGGGTTGAGTGGCCAACCAAAGGACTGCTGTCATCTAAGGATTAATATACTGTTTGCCAAATGTGAAAATATTTCTTCTGAGTTCAGTACAGTTTCCATAAATTAAATAACTGAAAAGGATACCAGAAAGAAAATAGTCTCTCATAAGGACCGGTCTCCTACACCACTCTGTATTAAAACAAATAAGACATTAGTTGGGCCTCTGCTACACAGGAACACTTAAAATTAGCTGAAGAATGTTCAAGAAAACATCATGAAAATCCTAGCTTCAAGTTTTTAGACAACAGCTTTCCTCAACGAAATCCTGATTCAAAGTGAACCCAGTGGAATTTCAAGTGTGGGCCATTGAATTTTAGATCTAACCATTAATATTCAACTTAGAAAAATGTTGCAGAATTTACATAGTTGGTATGATTTTCAGGACTTTGTATAAGAATCGTGCTTAAAGGAATTTTACAGCCAGCCTATTTACCTGACATATACCGCTACCTGTGAGCCTTTGGCTCAGGTTCAGTATTTCAAAGCACTGGCTTTTAATATTGCATTTCTGCACTGATTTTAAGTGAGCAGTCTCTGTTACTGGGTGCTGCAACAGCCAGAAGGCTACAGATTTAATCACAGGCTGTCTAGCCTTAAGAAGATAATGACAGATCAGGTATCCTGGTCTGCACCTGATGAATTATTCACTGACAATGTGTCATTATCCAAAGAATGCCTACCTGGTTCCACACAATACTAATGAAACTATATCATGGAAAGTAAAAAAATGCTGACCTCTTGTCTGCAGTACCCTCATCTCCTTTCTAGCCATGAACTAGAAACTTTGGATAGATCTAGAGAGACAGTACAATCCTTGATCAACTGCACTGTACCTAAAACTATACAGTTACTCAATGTAAAGTACTCTTTTATCAGCATAAAACAGTAAAGGTTCTTGTCTAGGACAAAGGTTTGAACACAATGGTTTAAACACTAGAGCATACAATACAACTTGTTTAAGTAGACAAATTTACTGTAATGTAATAGCTAACTAAACATCATGCCCAGTTCTGAGCAGAAAGTCACTTGCTGAGATTGTCATAGTACTATTTTTAATATTCTATGTATACATAACACACAGAAATAAAAGGAAAATGAAATCATAATATTATTTCTGATCCTGCTTAGGCACTATTGTCACATTCACCTTTGCGTGCCTCTTAATTAATGCCTACTGCAAATGAATGCATACATAGTTTATGTCTATTTATACCCATTGTGTAGGTTTAAAACTTCACACTAGGATTCTGTTTATACAACTATTTCATTGACAAAATGTTTCATCATCGTCTACTTTGTCACTGCATTCTAAGCAGCTATCACCCAGTATGTCCTCTCTGATTTTTGATCTCTTTGAATTCCTTTTCTGAAACATACTATGTTCTGTGGGAAAACATTGAATTAACTGGTTAAAAAAATAGTTAGATGTAAAAATGACAATGCTCAGTCCAGGTGGCAATGAATAGCAGGCACATATGCTGACAGACCCAATGTGCCAGGAAAGAAAGAAAGATCTTTACCAAAAGTGCATAAATTTGAATAAATCAGAGTTTCTTCTGCCAGGACTTCCGATGTTTTTTACAGTCACTCTACACTAACTAACTCCAGACTCAGGCTGAATGTTCTGAACTTTGTTCACTTCTTTGAATGGGGACACTCTATGCTACTTTGGCTCCTCATTCCTAAAACCATTGTCATTTTGTTTCAGACCTGTCCTTAAAGAGACACAGGTGCTCAATAAATTATCTTACCTACAGATAACTTCTGTTAAAGAGACCAGTTTTTATTCCCTCACTACCTGCAATTTCATCATATAATGGTTCTATCCCCGCCCCCAGCATTATACCCACTTTATTTTATAGATTTATAATTTTATAGGAGATTACTAGGTTAACAGCCTAAGAGCCCTCACAAGCATATTTAACCTGAGTTTCATAACTTTCAAAAGCTAGGTGAATAAAGTTCACAGTGGTATGATCCTGTGTTCTGGTATATAATACCGACTCCTCTGTCCATGAGGGACATGGATGCCACCCCAGGAGTAAATTTACGATTACCCATCCATTGATCTAAGTTGCACTTGAAGTGGGTCAGGGAAGAGCTTTGCTTCACATGAATGGGAAACTTGTTCCGGAGAAGGGGTAGTCTCTGAGAGATATATCTATTGTTATAATGATTTATCATGCCAGAGGCTAGGCTAAGATCCATGGAACAAGTGAGTCTCATACAGTTTGATTTACGAATCTGCAACATTTTAATCAAGGTTGGATCAGAGACTGTCCTGCAGGCCAGATACAGATCTCCCCTTAGTAGTCTGTAGGAGACAGGATACAGTGATAAGGCTTTCTATCTTTCTGCACAGAACTTGTTTTTTATACCCTGTATCTTCCTGGTGTGAAACCTCTGGGGTAGCTCCAGCTGTTGCCCATCTCTGGTGAAGTACATGCAAAAGTGTGCATTATACTCAATTATTGGTTTGATGAGGGTCAGGTACATGGAAATATAACATCCTTTGATCTGGATGCCATGCCCTTACTTATGATTTGTGCCACATAAAATGACTTCCTCACCACTATGGACACATGGAAGTTGAAGTTCAGATTACTATCATACTGAGCACCCAGATCACATACCACTGAGTCTACTGCTGGGGGGGGGGGTGCTGTCTATATTGTAATTTGCTGGGGTATTAGCTTATCCAAAGGAAATAATTATGCAATGTTTTTGCATTTAGTTTAATCCATGGCTCTGGCTCCAATCATTTGTCTGCATTAATCCTTTCTGCAATATATCAGTATTGTTTGAGAATCAGTTATTGCTCCCAGTTTGCAACCATCAGCAAACCTGGTCAACTAAAGTCCATCTATGTTTGCCTTGACTTCTGAGAAATACATTTCAAGCAGGAGATGGCCTAGCACAGAAACCATGTGGTACGCTTCTGATGACTGGCCTCTTGCTAGGCATGACTTCACTCTCTTTTGACAGTATGTGCCCTGTAAGTGAGACATTTGGTTACCCGCCTGGTGACATAGGGGTTTATACTCAGTTGAGAGAGTTTTTTGGTGAATTGTGTCACATGCCTTGGTCAAGTTAAAGTAGGCAGTATGCACAGTCTTTCCCTCATCTATGGCCTTAGTGATCTTCTCAAATAAGTCTATTAAATTTAGTAGACATGATCTTCCCTTAATGAAACCAAACTGGGTTGGGTCCAGAGTCTCGAGATTACCTGTTTCCTTGTTGGCAAGGTCCATGATGATTCTTTCCATGGCCTTACAAATGAGGCTAGTCAAGCTTATGGGTCTATAATTCCTTGGCATTCTTCAAAATCTTGACTTATGCCCATCTGATTTGTTTCCCAGTCTTTTGACTTGGGGAAATCACCATGCCATGTTACAGATGACCATCCCAGTTTCAACCCACTGGTTTCATACCCTTTAGAAGATCTGTGGACCCTTGACAGAAAATACTCATTGTGTGCTATTGGATGGAGAATTCAAATGCATGTAACACTGGGGTCCACCAGCAGATCTTGATATTACACTTCGTTTGCTGGAGTCACCACTGCAGTGGGGCAAGATCTGTAACTAGAGAGAATTCCGTACACAGTAGGTTGTAATGTAAGGACCCCAAGGCACATTTAATAGCTAAACACTTTCTTGATCTTGGAAAATGTGGCTACAATCTTCGTGAACTTTCTGCTTAGATAGCACAATCTGCAAAGGGGAAATTTCTGTTTAAATGTCATATCAGATTTTATTCATCTCCTATTGTTTGGGCCAAAAATACCCCATCCCTATCTCTGCAGCATCTATATAAATGATAATAACTTGGGGAAATTAAAGAACATCAGGACTGATTTGAAGCACAATCTTCAAATGAGTTTCTGGCAAATCTCAGCCTTCATGTCCATGATCATTTCAGGCTGTTATTCCTTGCTGAGATAAATAAGGGGACATGATATAGGTGATAAATGGTCTATAGTACCCTGAAAGAACCAAAAAGTGTTTTCACTTATCTTTTTGTTGGAGAAACCAACTGTTCCATTATAGCTTGTTCATTTTCCTTTTGGGGCTTGGTCATCCCCGTCCAAATCACATAGACAAGGTGCTGCACTTTAGTCACCTCAGTTTGCAATTCAAATCATTAATACTGAACCTAGCTTACTTTAGGCAAACTAAAACAGTTTGCAATTTGGGAAGATGCTAATTCCAATGGAATTAGAGGATGACTATGGTATCCAAATTGGCCAAACATAAGCATAGCGAGGCTTCAACACAAGGTCCATCAATCTCTGAAATGGTTCTGGGGCCTCAAAGAGGCCCAAGGGGAGGAATATATTATGAAACATACTGCATACTGAACAACAGGTAGTTTTGACCTTAGTGTCATGGGTTAAGGGGATTTGCCAGTATATCTTCATTATTTCCATGGTGCTTAATGAACCTAATAGCCTTTCCTAGCCACTCTGTCGAGCCATTTACCTGTGGGATAGGGTAGCTGTCAAATCAGGAAATACTATTAAGTTTACTGACAAAGTTAAAAATTGAACAGTGGCATCTGGTACTGAATAAGCTTGATAGAACTTTTCCAAACCCGGTAGACTCCTGAATTATTGTCAGCACTAAGATTTTTGATATTTCTTCTTGCACTACTTAATTCTGGTCTTTGGGGGCCCCTGTATGATGGCAAGTTAATTTTATCTCCTGGAAATGTATCTGTGTGGTAACTGATAAGAACTGGCCTGCCAGGCAGCTCTAAAAGGATGTCTTTACTCCTTAAAAGAAACTCTTACATTAATTGTCTTTCACATTTTAAGAACGGGGTCATCCACTATCACCTCCATTATAAATAACAATTGCTTTTCCTCCTCTCAAGTCTCTGACCTCAGTTACTACACTTGTTATACTCACTTGTACCTCCCTTCAGAACTTCAGGATATTTATGTTACGGATTTGTTCTGTACCTATCTTATTTTGTATTCACTTCATTTACCCTTTCAACTACCACACACTAACAACATTTTTGCTACTTGGCCAGCCACTTATTTGCTGTTGTAGAGACCAAGATTTGAACTTGGAAATTCTCTACTTCAGGCATTTCTATTGTAAATTCTTTGTTGGCTAATTTGCGCAATCTCTATATAGTCACTTACAGTTGGGATTACACTTAATTCTTTCTGGTAAGTCAGTGAGTGCCCTAAAACACTTCTAAAATATATGTATTCCTGTTCTCACATTGCACTGAGTAAATCAGATAGCCCTCTACGGTGTCTCCACACAACAACTCCAAGGGGATAAAATCCATAGAGGTTTAAGACACTTTCAAAACTGAAAATAGTAAGCATAACAAAAGTCTGTTGTAATTTTTCCCAACTTCTTCTATGACTTTTCTCAAAACTGATGTCAGGGTTCTATTACAAACATTCCACAAGGTTTGCTATCAAAATTGCAAAAGGCAAAACAATTTCCGTTCACAATTTCGCATTGAAAACAGAATCATGGAAGCATTACACTGTCGAATCAGCTGATTGACACAGCAGATTTGACATTGTCTTCGAAAACATCATGTGATATCTGTATAAGAGCTCATGTAAATGAAACTCCTATACAACATATCACGTTTTTGCAGAGGAGCAAGCCTCCCTGCAACCCCTGCTAACAATATATTCCAACTCCGAGATTGCACAACAGTGGGGATATGGATGAATTTGCAAACCTCACTGTACCGCAAACTCTTATAGCTGAATGCACTATTGCATTCACATAAATGTAACAAGAAAAAGCTCTTCAAACTACTAAGACTGGAAAAAAACATCCGGTAGAAGAAAAGGAAGCTGCAAACTGTAGATGCGCATCTACAGTTTGCAGCTTCCTTTTCTTCTACTGGACGTTTTTTTCCATTCACATAAATGTGTTTGAAATTTAGTGAATGACAATCTGATATTCACAATTCTAACAGACGTCTGATTGTCGTTCAAAAACATGATAGTAAACCTTCCACAATTTGATCCTTCTGGTGGGGATAAATGAATGCTCTCAGCTGTTTACCTGAAAGCCATGGCAGAGATGCCACATGATTTTGCACACAAAAAACTGTACCTTACTCTGTCAGAATTTCTTATACCTAATTGAGACAAGGGCAATATCATTTCCATTGCTATCGTTTTAGAGTTAGATTTCTCAAGGAAGATAGCCTCAGAAAATTGTGCAGCATAGTTTATCACTCCCAAAATATATTGAACATAAATAACAGCTCAGCAATATCCACAGCAATTCAGTGAAAAAGAACTTCAGTTTTGGCACTGGTATTAAGAGATTCCTTCCGTCCAGGTTAAGGTCTTTCTTTTGGAAGTTGGGATAGCTTGTGAAATAATTCTTTGTTTCCTTCAGGATAAATGGCCGTTACACTCTAGTCTTCCCAATGTATGGGTGTGGGCTATTATTATAACGCATGCCTATAAGACGTAGGCACTATCACGTGCCTTTCACTCTCCTCTCTCTCCTTTACTACTTTATATAATAGCTCTTTCTGCACCTTAAAGTAAGGATAGGCTAGAGGAGGTCCTAGAGGGGAATCAATTCAAACTGCCCTGGCTATATTCTGTGTTGCATGACTCAGTATCTTATATGATATCTGGGCTCTTTCGAAGCTCAAGCAAACTATCTGGAGGGTGAAACAGCAAAGACTGTGATCTTCATCCTCCTGTGTGTCTCAGTAGGTAGAAAGCTTCATTTCCCACTAAGGAAGTTGCAGTTATTTGCATGTCTCACTCCTCTCCAAGAAAGGGTAACTTATACCAGTATTCCTAAGAATTGTCACATCTGTCCTGTATACCAGAAAACCCTCTCCTTATCTCAGGTTCCTCATCTTCTCTTATTTTGTCCTTTGTTCTCACACATCCTTTATTTCCTAGTACCACACTTTATCTTTGGGTGATCGCCAACTCCTCCCTTTGCTTGATGTCTCTTTTAGTACTGTTTTATAGGGCAGGGGTCCTCCCCTTCCCTTCTCATTATAAAGTTGTCCAGACTGTTTTTTTTTTTTTCAGCATACTCTATTGTTACCTTGGATCTCCTAATACCCCTGGCTCCTTGAATCTCTAGACTGGTGGCTATATGTTTGTTCTGTAATTTAGTGGTTTCTTTTATTTTTGTTTCTTCAACTGGCACCATGCCCAGTTCTGTATCATTCCCACCTTCCTACTGTTTCCAAAAGTATTTAAAATATAGAAGTCATTTCCAATAATTAAGCCCTAACTGAGGTAAGGAAGCATGGCTATCAGGTACAGTACTTTACAGAAGTTATTTTTTTCTGTACCAGACAGCATTTCCTTTTCCTATGAACATAAAGAACCTCAACAGACCTTTATGAGTGGGCTTTCTTTCTACAGCTGTGCTGCTCCTTTAATAGTGTAATCATGGCACTACAGTTCAGCAGCCCTTGCAATACTTGTTACCTTTATAGGACAATTCATTAATTTTGTTGCAGCTGAATAGCCGAATGTGGATTCCACCAGTCTGGTTGCAACTCAGTATTATTGCATTACTTTTTCACTCCCTTCTGGCTCACTATTTGTTTGTACTGGCAGTTCTGGTTTGCTTTCCCCATAACAGTATTTACTAAAATGTCCCCACTTGTCAGTTTAAATAATAAAATAGAAGACATGGCCCTTTTGTATTAATCATAGCAGTGTTTCCCTTAAGCAAAATTTGATAGTATAAAATTCTTTCCATTTGAGTGACAAAGCTTTTGGCATCTTGTGGGTCTGGCTGACACAGCTACCTCTTAATAATTGTCTGCAAAACTCTCTACAACCTGTCTATAGCAAGTGTTTCTATTATAATTGTCTTTGCCACTAAGACTTTCCAGATCTAACCGCAGCTTTACAATGTTTAGTTCAAACAATAGTGTTTTTACCATTTTGTACCTTGAAAAAGTCCACTCATGACATGTAAGGGCTTGAGTCTTGTAGGTGATTTATGCCTTGACTATCAAATACCTTTTATCAAATTCGTTACTCTCCACACTAGGTATGTCAAGATTAGCAAATAGGGGCTTCTCAAGAGTTGCACCACCACAATTTGAGCTAGAAAAGTCCCACCACTGGAGCCTATTCTCTCAAATGTTACTAAGAAAGCTTTGAGGTTGTCTTCATTGGTTTGTGGCTTAAGCAGGGGTGCAGTCCTCAGCTGAGCCATCATTTTGGCTACTGCTATTAGTCCCTTTGCAGTGGTACTTACCATTTGCAACAGTTGCACTGCTGTGGTCATTACATTGGTTTCATGCTCTCCCACTAGAATACCTCTCTAGGACATTCAACTTGCCTGAAGACTGTAGTTTGTCTCTGAAGTTACAATACATAACAACAGCATAATACAGTAGCAGTAAAAAAATCTATTTGATTGCTATGGAGAATCGTTTGTAGTATTTTCAGAAGTGACAGATGGAAACTTAACTTCAATGATACTATTGAAATTTCAATTGCTTGCATTCACCACCAGATGTGATATATTAAACATCAGACAACTCACACTTTAAGAGAATGTAAGTATTTTTATTATTCAAACTAAAATATGACTAGCTTTGACACAAAAAAATGAAGAACAGGTAAAATAAATCAATTCAGCTACATACATGACAATGCCCAGACCAGGTGCCCATAAACAACTAGTATGACTGCTGACAGTCCTAATAACAACTTTCATTTTAGGAAAAAATAAAAGACGGTCCTTACCAAAATTCCATAACTTTGAGAAAATTGGCTTCAGCTAAGATAATTTCCATTTGCTTTTACAGTCTCTCATCACAAGCTCCTGTCTCACAGATGAATTCTTTAGATTTGTATCATCTCTGCTTTGCACAGCTACACACCAGTCTCCTTTGAATCATTGTTCCAACAACTTCTGCAATCCTCTTCCTGACATCCCCTTAAAAAGGTGCAGGTGTTAAACTGAAATCAATTATCCTGTCTCAAGTTAACTTTTATTAAAGGGACAAGGCCCCATGCTCTCATTACCTGTAACGTCTCTCACACAAATATTATAATATCCACTGGATGTTATTTCTTTGTAGCACTTGCATTCCTAAAAACACTGACCAGTGTCTGTCTTCTGACTTTCTCAGGATTTGAATTACAACCGCCACTGTACCATGTTACAGTCACTCGTATCTCATTTCCACTTGGAATAAGTACACACATGAGGATGAATATAGAAGATTTATGTTTTTTCAATATGTTCTGAAATTAGACAGTATGGATATGGTTAACAGCCTTCATCAGCATTACTGCTACTATGTGCATGTATAATGAAAGAGATAAAGGGATAAAAAGAAGGAGGGACCACAGGGCATACAAGGTAAGTTATAATGCTTGATATAATAGATCTAATTCAGTTCAATTATATCTCTGAAATTCTTTTCCTTTTTCCCTGACATTGCTAACTACAGTATTACCAAAAAAATGTCTAGTTCTTTTTTTTTAAATCTTCATGTTATTCTGGCAAATACATTCTGTTCAACATGCCAGCAGTATGTAGTTCCTTGCCTGATCAATATTTCACTTTAAGTTGTTGCAAATATTTGAAAGTTTGAAATGTGTTTCAGATATAAATGTTATTTATTAGTGTGGTATCAGACCCAAGGAAATAGCATCCTCAATTATCTCAGAGGTGCCTTGTATAAAGATTTTATGAATATGCTTTTTAATGGGTTTAAAGGTCTTTCTCCAGTCATAAGTTGTTCCTATAAATGTATTCATGAAGTGTATAACATCAGTATACTATTGCAAGAAGCTTATTCTTTTGAACATGCAAAAAATGTTCTTAAGACATAGGTAATAGGTATATTCTTTTCAAGTTCACAAACCCTATAGCACTCAGGCATTCATCTGCTTGAGCCCAATTGATTTATTTACATCAATGTATTTAAACATTTGTGGTTCTGTAACTAATTCCTGGAGCATTTCAAAACAATCTTGCTGCTTATACCTGAATTCCCAGTCGGCATATTGCTTCAGTAGCTTTCTTAGACAAATAGTTATCTCAGTCATATAAGGAGCAACATTTGCAAGATACTCATCATTTTTAAATTCTCATTAATGTCTGTATTCTAGCTTTGGGCATATGCATTACTGCTCTAATTTTTTTTCATAGCTGGCTTCATTCCTTCTGAGATTTGGATATGGCCCATATATTTCAAATGTGATACCCTGATTTTACAATTGCTCTGATTTAATTTAAATGATGATGCCTTAATCTGTTCAGCAACTCTATTAGTCTAGTTATGTTTCTTGAGTCTGATGCCACAGTGATAAATACAATTTATGCTTGAAACACATTTCAAGCCTTCAAATATTTGCAAAAACAGCAATTTCAAATACTTTTGGTGCTGATAAAACTCAAAATAAACGTGTCAGGAACCTGACCCTTCTAGGGCCATATTGCATTTACAAAGTTTGAAATTTTCTTGATGTAGCTCAGTCTGTCAAATCCCTGGTATGTGTCCAATACTAAAATAAAAACTTTTAGCATATGACATTGTTCAGACCACTTCCTCAGCTATAAGCCATGGTTACTGTTCTCCTTAATCTCTTCACATCTCATGGAGTAACTATATGGAAATATTCTCAAATTCACAAAACCGACTATGTTCACCAATAATGATAGCCCTGACTGCTTATTAAACACAGCCACACCTTCCATTACTTCAGTTCATAATCATATGCAATCTAGCAAGGTACTGGCACTTTCCTGGTTGTATATATTGCTGACCTAACATCTGAACTTATTTGAATACAATGTTCACCTGACAAAGTTCCTAAGAATATACATACATCGGCATATTTGTACAGTGAAGAATGGTATTATGATGCCTCTGAGAGGTATGTGAGATAGCATTATGACTGTGTGACTGTTCTTTTGCAGATGTGGTCTGTGCTGAATATGCTTTATCATTCCAAATGTCCCTTATGCCAAGCATCCCAATACATTAGAAGACTTAGCATCTTTTCTCAGTTCTGTTTTTTGAAATGACCTTGCACTTTTATTCAGCACTTTTTAAGACTGATAGTTTGTGCCTTTCTGATTGAATATCCTCTGACAGATGTTCAGACTTCACAGTATCAACTCACTGTGCTTCTGTAGTACCTACAAGCAGACCCTTAGCAAAAATCTTACTATTAATGCAAATGGTAGTCTGACCAAGAGCAAGGCTATTTAGGTGTGGCCTATACTGTGTCACCAAATAAATATGAAGTACTCTCAGAGCTTAAATATCTCTAAACAGACCAGCCACAATTAAAAAGGTTTAACTATATTTAATAATAAATAATAAAAGAAAAAGACAATACTCAGTAAGTAATCAGTTACATCAGAGTTCAAAATCACTGGAAATATTTAAAACAATATTGCATGACAGTCTCAAATACATGAAGAAAATATCTAAGCTACACTTTACTATCTTCCTGTCTGAATTTAAAAGAGTTACTATGCCCTAAAAACTTACTTACAGCAAGGCAAGTGCACAAGTGATGATGAGTGGATGTTCTTATTAGTTCAAAGACAAAATACAAAATGCACAGTCTCTCTCTGAAGGAGTTCTTCAATTAATATGAAATATACTGCTGGGTTAGCTTGGATGACATCACTTTTTGTCACCTGACTTTCGATCTCAAGCTAAACCCCCTTTGTCAGAAACTAACAGAATTTAGCATCTCTCTGTGAAAAATACATATATCTCATATCTTTGCAACTGCTGGAAGACATAAAACAATAAAACACTTACAAAACAATGGAGAAGGCACTTTAGTTATAGACATCCTGTCTCCTCTCTGCATTGAAACTAACTTTTATAGCACAATCATAAAACAATTTAATTTCAATTATTTTCTTGAAGTTTTGCAAGTTAACTCTGTATGTTCTAGTTTCTGCTGTTAAAACATATACATTTGCACAGGTATATAGTTTATATACATTTCTGCTCTTTTCCAGTAGGGTACACTGTGGACACATGCTTAAAACCCTGTTCCACACACATTTCTGTACCAGTAGTTTAATATACACATGACCTATAGTTCTAATACATTTGTAAGACAAGCATATGAATCATGTTGATATTCACAAATGACATATGATATTTTACAAAATTCCAGATAGCTGGGCTGGCAGTGTGACACCCCCTCCCCCCCCGGAAATCAAAGCTAGTTTTTCTAGTGACCCTTGAGAAGTGTTACTTGAGAGGTTTGGGGGTATTTGGGAATACCTTAACCCATTCCTTGTCTTGAGAGCCCATCCGCATTGGCATCATTGACCCCAGTACAGTGCTGCACTGTCCCATCATATGCCTGCAACCCTAGGCTCAACCATAATAATTTGGGATTTGGTTGGCTGGCTCGATGTAGCCATGTTAAGGGATTGTGGTCTGTAACTACAGTGAATTTCCTTCCATACAGATAAGGCTGAAGTTTCTGCACTGTCCACACTATGGCTAGACATTCCTTTTCTACTGTTGCATAGCATTTCTCCCTGTGTTGAAGTCTATGACTGAGATATACTACTGGGTGCACTTCTCCCACTAAGGAGACTTGACTGAGTGCAGCCACCACTCCATGGTTTGAAGCATCCACCTGCACAACAAATTATTTGCTGTAATCTGGACTGGCTAACACAGGGGCTCACCCCAAAGCTCCTTTAAGCTTCTGGAATGCCTTCTCACATGCTCAAATCCACACTATCTTAGCTGGCTTGTATTTCCTTGTCAGGTCTGTGAGGGAAGCAGATATGATACTATAATTGAGGACACACTTTCTGTAGTACCGTGCTGTCCCTAAGAATGCCCTCACCTGCTTTTTGATAACAGGGGCAGGCCAGGCCTGAATGGCTTCCACTTTGGCAGGTTCTGGTCAGATCTTACCACTCCCCACTCTATGTCCCAGGTAGGATACCTCTGCCATACCCACCTGACATTTGCTGGGATTAATGCTCAACCTTGCCCTCTGTAGTCTGTCCAGCACTTCCCTGACATGCTGAAGGTGCTCTTGCCAGGAATGGCTGTAGATGGCACTATCATCCAGGTAAGCAAGGGTGAAATCTTCTGCTCCTGCTAGGATATGATCTACCAGCCTCTGGAAAGTTACTGGGGCATTTGTCATCCAAAAGGGCATCTTTATCAACTCATACATTCCAAACATAGTCACAAAGGCTATCCTCTCTCTAGCACTGGGAGTCAAGGGCACCTGCCAGTAACCCTTGATAAGATCAATAGTGATAAGATACTTAGCCTCACCCAGCTGCTCTAGGGCTTCATCTATCCTAGGCATAGGGTAAGCATCTGACTCTGTGTTCTTCTTCCTTTGGCTTTTCCTGGTTAGGGGTCACCACAGTGGATCACCTGTCCACTCATTATTGGCAGTGGAGTTTTATGGTGTTGAGTTGCCAGCCTGGTGCCCAACTTTCCTCAGAAGGTACACACATGCATGCACTTATACCTAGGGCCAATTTAGAGTTTCCAATCCACCTACAGCATGTCTTTGGGATGTGGGAGGAAACCAGAGCACCTGAAGGAAACCCACGCGACCACAGGGAGGACATGCAGACTCCACACAGAAAGCACCTCAGCCAAGGATCGAACCTGAGAACCTCTTGCTGTGAAGTGGCAATGCTAACCACTGCACCACCGTGGCCACCCAAGCATCTGACTCTGTGTGACTATTTAAATTTCTGTAGTCCACACAGAACCTGGTGCTGCCATCCTTCTTTGGTACCTGGACCAATGGGGAGGCTGAGGGACTGCTGGCCTCCTGAATTACCCCTAGTTCCAACATTTCCTGTATCTCCTCCTTCAGAGTCTGTTTGAGTGTCTCAGGCACCCTATAAGGTGCCTGGTTAATAGGCCTTTGGGGTCCTGTATCCACATGGTGTTGCACCAGGTGGGTGCACCCTGGTTTCCCAGTGAGCATGTCCCCAAACACCTGTAACACTGCTCAGGTTTATCAACCCGGGTAGGGGATAGCTGCTGGGATATTGCTACCCCTTCCACTCAGGTGTCAGTCCGAGTCTCACTGAGGAGATCAGTCACCAGATTCCCCTCAGCCTCCTTCTGCCATCCACTGTAAATACTCAGTACAAAGACCTCCCTATCATGGTAAAGTTTCATCATGTTAACATGGTACAGTTTATGCCCCTGCTTCCTGCCTAGCAGTTCTACCATGTAGTCAACATCACTAACCTTCCTTACCACCCTGAAGCATCCCTCCCAATCTACCTGCAGCTTGTTGTGTCTGACAGGAATGAGAACCATTATCTACTGCCCTAAAGCATAGTCTCTGGCTCGGGTATACCTGTCATACCAGACCTTTTTTTGCTGTTGGGCTTCTGCCAGATTGTCATGGGCCAAGCCCATGAGTTCCCTGAGCCTTGTCCTGAGGTTTAGGACATATGCCTCAACAGACCCCTTGTGGGATTTATACTCACCCTCCCACTCATCTCGAATCAAATATTGATGTCCCCTCACCCTATGCCCATACAGCAACTTGAAGGGTGAAAAAAATCTGTGGATTCCTGGAGAACCACTCTGTAAGCAAACAATAGATGGGGCAGATATTTGTTACACTCCCTCTTAAACTGGTCTGCAAATGCCTGTAGCAGTGTCCTAAGTGTACAGTTTAACCTCTCAATAAGACCATTAGTCTGGGGATGGTAAGGGGTGGTCTGTAGGTGCTTCAACGCACAGTGCATCCATAGACAAGCCCGCAGGTCTTGGCACCTCTGTCAGTCAGTATTTCTTTTGGGAAAACTACCCTGCTGAAAATCTCTAACAAAGCATTTGCAACCTTTTTTGCCTCAATGGAGGACAGAGCCACTGCCTCAGGGTATCTGGTAGCATAATCTACTACCACTAGGCTATACTTTTTTCCAGTGGAACTTGGAGTACTCTGAGGCTCCACAATGTCCATAGATACTCTCTGAAACAGCTCCTTAATAGCAGGCAAAGGCATCAAAGGAGCATTCACCTTGTCACCTGCCTTGCCTACCTTTTGGCACTGCTCACAGGTCCTGCAGTACCCTGTTACATCTCTGAAAATCCCAGACCAATAAAAGTTCCTCATAATATGTCTCTTTGAACATTTTATGCCCATATGACCTGCAAAGAGAATATCATGGGCTATAGCTAGAAGTTCCAGATGGTAGGCTCTGGGAACTACCAACTTCTCTATTCTCTCACCCTCTAGACCTCCTTCAGGGGCAGCTATCTATATAGTATCCCTTTGTCCCAGTATACAGATTCCCCCTTCCCTTGAACATCAGGTGCCTCACTAGCTACCTCTCTCAGGCCTTGTAATGTAGAGTCTGAGAGCTGAGCCTGTCTCACCTCTCTCTTGGTAACCCATCCAGCTTCCTTTCCACAGGAAGTCTGGTATTCTCTGACAAAGGTGCTTCACTGTCAGTCTGAGTACTACTACTCACCTCTGCCCTTACAATCACTCAGTCCAAGGGAACAGCAGTACCCACAAGCAGCTGTGGCTCACCTTCAGTCTCACTGCTACAGGGTAGCTCCCTCCATGAAGTAACCACCTCACTAGTCCTGGTTGCAAGTGTGTGATCTGTCTGGGTCTCTCCCAGGCTACCAGACCCATATGCTTGTCTCCAAGCCTGACTGCATGTACCTGCATACACACAAGGTACTGCATTATCAACATCAATCCCTATCAGGACATCTACAGGGATATCCTCAAACTCAGCTACTTGCTGGCTTCCTTTTCTACCCTCCCAGTCAAGATGAACCCTAGCCAAAGGTATTTGGAATGAGATCCCTCCTAAAGCTCTGACTGGAGTAGACTGCCCAAGCAAGTAGTGCTCCTCTTTAACCATTACAGGCATCACAATAGTTAAGTCAAAGGCTGTGTCCTCTTTCCCATTTACTAAGATAGGATATAACCTCTTGTTGTCTCGAGACCACTTACTGCTGGCATTTGGCATTCCCACTTACTGGCTCTTCTACCTTTTGTCCCCCACCTTGCCTCTATGGACATCTATATGATACATAGGTTCATAGGTTCATAGGTTGGTACTAGACTATCAGCCCTAGGGCCTATACAAACCTATCATTAACAATTCCCTGGATATTTCTTCCCACAATATATACTTCCCTGGACCCCTGTCTAGCAGGGTGACTGACATGATCCCCGGGGTGAATTTCCTATCTTCCATCCAATCACCAAGGTTCCTTTTGAAGAGGGCTAAGGAGGCACTCTGCTTGACTTGTATGGGCAGTCTATTCCAGAGTATGGGGAGTCTCTGGGTCAGGAACCTATCCCTCCAGCATGTTTTGTTCATTGTGATGATGTGGTTTAGATCCCTGGAGTGTGTGGCTCTGAGGGATTGGGATTTCTTTAAATGGAGCATGTCTAACAGCTCAGGGTTTGACATGGCCTTGTATGTTAAGCAGAGATCACCTCTGAGTAGACGATATCCCACAGAGTATAGCTGGAGTTTTTTTAGACGGTCAGCATATGGCATCTGCTTTAGCCTGTGATTCTTTTAGTGAGGTATTTTTGCGACCTTTCCAGATGTTGCAGATGTCTTGTGAGGTATTCACCAAATGGGACGTTATACTCTATAATGGGTCTAATGAGGGATGAGTACAGTGGGACAATGACCTCCTTTTTCCTGGATGAAAAGCCCTTAGTGATGAGGTGTGCCACATAGAAGGATTTCCAGACTGTTGTGGTGATGTGGTTATCGAAGGTAAGACCACTGTCCACCTGTGTCCCTAAGTCTCTCATCACACTTTCAGTGTTTAGTGTGCTGCCACCTATGTGGTAATTCATGGGTACATGTTTTTTCCCAAAAGAGTTAACTCTACATTTCTTGGCATTAAGCTTGAGCCCATGGCTCTGGCACCAAGCATCTGTTTCTGTAAGGCCCTTTTGTAGAATATCCGCATCATTTGGGGATTCAATAATGGCTCCCAGTTTGCAGTCATCTGTGAACTTTGTTAGCCAGAGTCCCTTAGTGTTGGCCTGTGCTTCAGAAAAGTAGATCCCAAACAAGAGAGGTCCCAGGACTGAACCCTGAGGTACTCCACTTGTCACTTGTCTGGAGCTGGATTTGGAGTTGGCTACGTTTACAGTCTAGGTTCTGTCAGTAAGCCAGTTGGCAACCCATCGAGTGACATAGGGATTTATGCCTAGCTTAGAACGTTTATCTATGATTCCAGAGTGGGGGATGGTGTCAAAGGCCTTGCCGAGGTCCAGATAGGCTGTGTGGACTGCCTTGCCCTTGTTCACAGCTCTGGGGACTGATTTGAAGAAGTCAATCTGGTTCAGGAGACAAGATCGGCCCTTAACGAACCCAAACTGGGTGGGGTCCAGTGTTTGAAGGTTGCCAATGTATTTATAAGTTCCATGATAATGCGTTCCATGCCCTTGTAGATCAGGCTTGTCAGACTGATGGGACGGTAGTTCCCGGGATCCAAGGTGGATCCCCCCTTGTGGAGTGGGATAACTGTAGCTGTGCACCACTCAGTGGGCATGAAACCTGAGATGAGGCTATGATTAAACATGACACTTAGGTGAGGTGCCAGTTCAATTTGTAGTTCATGTAGTACACAGGCTGGGATGTCATCTGGTCTCATGGATGCTGTATTCTTAGCTTTGGAGAATGCGGTTTCTACCTGTGTGGCCGTGATTACCAGAATTTGCAATCTTTTAGTATTGAGATGGGCTCTTTAGGGCTCCACTGGTTGCATTTAAAACATTTAACCCTTGGTCCTTGATGTGTACCTGGACTAGTGCATTCTCCTGCTACTGGCAGACTCTGTTGGGGCAGTCTAGTCTGCCCACCATGGGTTCCCTTAGACCCATGAGCAGCACTGGGTATCCCTTTCCTGTGCAGTGATGCCCTGCTTGCTAGGCATAGGTCTCCCTTCTTCCCCAACTCATCTGCAGTATTACATTGTCTGTCAGCTAACCAGATTCTCATGTCCTCAGGTAAAGTACTAGGGGCTTGTTCCCTTACCCAAAGGTCTGCCAGCCCTTCAAACGTGGTGACCTGACATCAACTCGCCCACCTATAAAAATAAGGGCTTAGTTCAGCAACATATTCACACACACTTCCTTCTGCCTTGCGTCTGTGCTCATGAAACTTGTTCCTATAGGCTTCAGGTGTTAACTTAAAACATCCTAAAAGACAGTTTTTTACAGTATTATAATTTAAGCAATCAGTATCAGACAATTTAGAAATAGCAGTTACAGCTTTACCATGGAGTAAGAAGGTCAGGAACTATAACCAGAGCCCTTGGTCAACATTATAGTGTTTACATACTCTTTCAAACATATAAAGGAAACTATCAAAATTATCTCCCTCTGTGAATTGTGGAAGAAATTTACTAACATTTCTTGCTCCTGTAATTCAGTTACTCCCTTCCCCATTACCTCCATGATTCTGGCGAAGAGTCAGCATAGCCTTCTCATGTTGCCTCTGCCTCTCATTCTCTTCAGCTTCCAGAGTCTCATCTCTCTGCTGCTTCTATTTCTATTTTTTCCTCCTGCCTCAGTCTCTCTGTTGATTCTATTTCCAAATGCTTGCCCTCCAGTTCAAGTCTTTTTAACTGCAAATGGATTTTAAAGGCCACTGTGGAAAGGTTGAACTGTCAATTTTCTGGGAATTGTACATCTCCAAGGCCAGCCTGGTTGTCCTCCTGACTGCTGGTCTGCAATGCAGCTGTGCTGAAAATTACAATAATTTCTCCCTTAGGTAGGCATACACAAGTCCTTTAGCCTGGCACATCTCAGCCAACTGGCTCCTTGTCAGCTTGCCATATTCCTCTGCTGACATGCTTGCCTGTTCTCCCTGACTAACTAAGCTATCAAAAAAAAAAAAACATAAAACAAATGTGATATGAAACTTTGTATGTTCACTGTGTGGCTGATTGAGAGTACAAACAACTTCCTTAGTAACCACTGTTTACAGGCTACAAGAATTCAATATCCATACCACTACACAGGCTACAGGAATTCAAAATCCATACCACTACAAGCCAATTAATATGTGATGTGGATATCCCACCACTGCCAACAAATTAATAAGTGACACCCTTGCACTGGCCCAGTAATCAGGAAGCCTCAATGCTCACCACTGGCAACAGTGGGGGGCATACACACTGGGAGGATGACAAGTTCACACACACAGTAAAGTACAATGTCCCTTAAGAGCACACAGAGATCATAGCCAGTCTGGGGATGGTTTCTCCCTCTTTCTCCAGATCCCCAATAAGACTTCCCACTGGCACAGGGTTCAGAGCTCAGCTGAGTGGCCAAACCAAGATCTGCAGTATCCTCTCTTTCCAAACAGTGCTTCATGTCCCTGCCCAAGTAGCTAACACACAAACTCTTTGAGATTTGATTTATATACAAACATGCACACACACACACACACACACACACACACACACACACACACACACACACACACACACACACACACACACACACACTCCTGGGAAAGGTTGACACAGGTTGAATAGCTATGCCCCCTTCTGTCCAGACCTTCCACTGCCACCAGCCGCTACTTATCAGCTACTATAAAGCCCTTAACAAAGGGTGCCCAATCTTACTGTATAATGTTACTGTTAATCCAAATGGCAGTCTGACCAAGACCAAGGCTATTTAGGAGTGGCCTTTACAGTGTCACCAGATAAATATGCAAGTACTTTAAGAGCTCAAATATCTCTAAACAGACCAGCCACAATTAAAAGGTTTAAATATATTTAATAATAAAAAATAACAAGACAGTACTCAGTAAGTAATCAGTTACATCAGAGTTCAAATTCACAGGAAATATTTAAAACACCACTGCAGGACAGTCTCAAATAAATAAAGAAAACATCTAAGCTATACTTTTCTATATTCTTATCTGAATCTAAAAGAGTTACTATGCCATAAAAACCTACTTACAGCAAGGCAAGTGCAAAAGTGATGATTAGTGGATGTTCTTGTTAGGTCAAAGACAAAATATAAAATGTACAGTCTCTCTCTGAAAGAGTTCTTAAATTAATATTAAATATTACTGCTGAGTTAGCTTGGATGACATCACTTTTTGTCACTTAACATTAGTTCCCAAGCTAACTGCCTTTGTCAGAAACTAACAGAATTTAGCATCTCTCTGTGAAAAATACATATCTCTCAGATATTTGCAACTGCTGGAAGACATAAAACAATAAAACACTTACAAAACAATGCAGAAGGCACCCTAGTAATAGACATCTTGTCTCCTTGCTGCATTGAAACTAATGTTTATAGCCCAGTCATAAAACAATTTAATTTCAGTCATTTTCTTGAAGTTTTGAAAGATAACTGTATGTTCTAGTTTCTACTGTTAAAATATATACATTTTCACAGGTATATCATTTATATACATTTCTGTTCTTTTCCACTAGGGTACACAGTGGACAATGCTTGAAGCTCAATACTGTACAAACCCTGTTCAACACTCACTTCTCTACCAGTAGTTTAATATACACATAACCTATATTTCTAATACATTTGTAAGACAAGCATATGAATCATGTTGATATTCACAACTGGCATATGATTATTTACAAAATTCCAGATAGCTGGGCTGGCAGTGTGACGCTTCCCAAATGGTATATATGTAATAAACTGTACATTCCAGGAGCAATCCAACTAAATTTGAATGTCAGGATTCCTTCTCCCACACATGCTGTTCTCCAGCTAGCACCTACTTTGTACTACCATTAGTTAGCGGACATATTAATAAAGCTATACTGCTCTAATTATCATGTGAAATACAATCACTCATCTTCTTCCAGCACACTCTGACATTAATGTTAGTACATTTCCTTCTTCAACCCCCTCCTTGTGTTTCTGTAACATGTATTTGTATAGGTCAGATGATATATATCAGCAGATAATACATTATTTTATTCGCTAACTACAAATCTTAATATTCATCTACCTTGTTTAGTCGGGTCTAGATTATAAGATCGATGGTTGAAAACATAGAAAAACATATGGTCGACACCATATGATCGATGTCTTCAAACGTCGACCTTATAAAAAGACGAAAAGAAAAAAAAGAAAAAAGTACCCTAATGGGTTTAAGCAGGGGAGCAAGCCCCCCTGCACCCCCCACAGCCTCAGCTACTTAAATATACCAACTCCAAGAATGCACTACATTGCAGTAAATGGAAATCTCCCCTTACGGAGATTTCCATTTACACGCTCGAGATTCTGAGCGTTCGCTATTCTCGTGTCGACAATGTCAGATTCAACATTGTTGGCATACAAGAATATAATATAGACCCGTTTAGTCATACCTAATGGAAAAGTCTTAATACTCATCTACCTTGTTTAGTCATACCTAATGGAATGTTTGTCTTAAAGAAAAGTAATTCTAAGTTAAGTAGCAATGAGCTAATGTTTTCCCCTCCATGATAAAATCTGACCACCAGGCTGTCACTTTGCTATCAAATATATAGCCAAAATTGGAGATGTTAACTGGAGCCTAAAGCAGATTGGCAATACATATTCTTTGATTGTGTTGTACTTACCCCTTATTGGAATAACATTAATCATTTTTACAGACTTTATTTGTCACGCTCCAATTCAATAAAGAGACAACACACCAACATGGACCTTTGACAACTTTTTATTGAATCCATAAACAGTATAACATATTGCATTACAAATTTATTCTTTATTGCATCATTTCAATTTGTTTGTTAATCACAAGAAAACATCCTTTAACCATTCATCAGGGCAGCGTACCTCCGTTCAACCTACCCAAATAAGCAACATACTCAACACCGATCACTTATTCTTAAACATCAAGCAGCATCCAACCACTAACTTTCATCCCCAAACTTCCTTACACCAAACTAACCACCACAGGAGGAACTGAAGAGGGGGAGGGCAAGCCTTCCCATCTTCTCCACCTAAGCACACTTTAACTAAGAAATCAATACTACCTACTCCAGAAAAAGAGGGAGGGAAGGCTGGGTAACAAAATCATGCCAAAATGTGCTCCCTAAACCAACTATCCACACATAAAACTACTCTAAACCCCACCCCACACCTACCTCACTTACTCCCTCCTTCCTTCATTAAATTAACCCTTCCCTACCCGGTTTTAACTCATACTAAAATGACAATCCCTGCTTAATCCCTTCCCCAAGCCCAGACTACCCCCTTCCACTTACTCAACTACCCTCACACATCGAAGATGTCCCATGACAAATTGGTTTGTTCCCAAACCTCATTTGTCATGTTCTACTTCAATAAAGAGACAATACACCATCATGGACCTTTGATGACCTTTTATTCAATCCATAAACAACATAAGTTATTGCATCATAACTTTATTCTTTATTGCATCATTTCAATCTGTTTGTTAATCACAAGAAAACATCCTTTAACCATTCATCAGGGCAGTGTACCTCGCTCACACTACCGTAAGCAGTGTACTCACCTCTGCTAACTTATTCTTAAACATCAACCAGCATCCAACCACTCACTTTCAACCCCAAATCCTTACATGCATCCAAACACCAAAGGGGGAAGCAGCAGCCAACCACTCACTTTCACCCCCAAACTCCCTTACACAAAATCAAGCACCAGAGAGGGCACAGAAGAGGAAGAAGCCTGCCCTTCTTCTTCACCCACCAGTTTGACCCAGACTGTCCTGCCTCACCTAATACCAGCTTTTTACCAGATCCTCCAAAAATAAGCCCAAATTCAATTTAAACAAATCTAATTCAAAATTGTTCAGGTGTACCACATCCCCTCTGAACCACATGCAGTCCTTGTTAGGAAACTTGTTGTGCTCTATCATCTGTATGCCCACTGCCCCCAGCTGCCTCGCTAACATAAAGTTAACAAATTGCTGCGCCCGCTCTACTGCCGTAAAACTATTAGCATGCCTCCAAAACAGATGGGGTATTATCTCAGACCATACAATACACATACTCAGATACAATGTCTTTAATGCAACGAAATTCTCCCTTATCTGGTATACCAATTGCCACTTTGGAGTTAAACCAAAGTCGTCACCTGCCAAATGTGCCACCAAAACTTGAGGAAGCCTCATCTGAGATTGTATAGCTGGAAATTCCTACATAGGCCAATTCCACCTGAGGCCTCTAATGCTGTGCCATCTGATTCTGCACCTGAACCAATGTAAACCCAAATCTGAACCATTAGTCCTAACTGCAGACCTCTTTGCTGCCCAATAAACATACGAGCGGTCTGAATGACCAATCTCAATATTCAGTATCTATTATAAGACATAAATACATTCAAAGACTGGTGCCCCACCCTCTTAATGACCTCAATCAAACTACCTTCTTTTGATAAACTCGAGGCTCTACCCATCCGAAAAAAATGGGTTGAAAACCTCTCACCCACAAAACCCATACAGTGGTGCACCCTTCTCATTACCTTTATCAGCTGACCTCCCATTATCACCTCCCCCCCTTAGATCAGAAAGCCAAATCATGTGAACTCCCCCTATAGGATGCTATGAATTTCCTTGTCCAAATCACTGGAAACATCTGCTCACAGCTATTTTTCCCCAAAACTATTTGTGTGCCCCTCCTAACCTGATCCATTTTAGATTTCTGAAAGCAAATGTTTACTGCCCCAGGCAGTATGATAACATCCTCCCAAACCATTGACCCCAACCACTCAGACACTCTAAAAGCTCCAAAATACATCCATAAGCTCAATGTGACCCATAAAACATAATCAACTGAATCCCCACTTAACCAAAGCTAGGCCCCGTAATAAAACCTTCAAAACTTGCCTTGTCTCTGGCTGATGATTATTTTTATTCAAGTCATCCACTTTACCATATCCTTTCAATATGCATCCAACTGTCCAGGATTTAGTGAAATTATGCAACTTTACCACATGAGCAAATATACTGATTGCAGTCAAGTCCGCCTTAACCAACTACACTGCCCTACCCCATAGATGAGCCCAAGCTAAATATTGCAACAAAAATTCTTCCGACCAGACTCCTTCCTCTTCAGGCAGCTGTAAAATAAATCTAGGAAATTCACACAATGCCCTACCATATGCTCTCTTGGTAGATGCTGCCCAGGACTGTTCCACCAACCTTCTGGTCACTACAATCTTCCACACCTCATTAGGCACTGCCTCCGGTTCTTCTGCTGCCACCAGAACTAACTGACAAAACTTGGAAAACTGAAGGAAAGACAAAGTGTCAGCAATCCCATTCCTAGCACCCGCCACATGCACACCTGTAAAAGAAAAGTTAATCATCAAATGCTGTAAAACTAACTTATGTGTAAAACTAACAGTAACCATTCAGACTTAGCCGTCTTCACCTGTAAAACCCAAACCACTGCACTATTGTCTGAATTATATATAATCCTCCTTCTCCTCAACCACTCCTGCCAAACTTCAGATGCAGGGCAAATCAGCATCAACTCTAAAAACACAACATCCTTCTTCAAATCGTCCTTCCACTCTGCCGACCATGGAACTGCAAACCAGTCACCCCCCCCCCAAAAACCCCCCACACCAATACCTCCTGCTGCATCTGTAAGTAGCTGCAAATCCTATTGACCAACCCACTCCAGCTGCCGAAAGGAAACTTCATTAAACTGCTCTAAAAATAACAATCAATGAGTTAAATCATCCTGTGTCAACTTATTGAGTCTTACCCAATGGTGCTTACTTTGCCCCCTTTCAGTAGAAAGGCCAAATACCTACAGAAAGTATGACCTGGATGAACAGCTCGACATGCAAAATTCAGAAGCCCTTAAAGCTCCATAACATCCTTAACCTGCACTTTATCCCTAGCCATCACCCAGGCTATCTTTTCTTTCAAACATGTTATCATCTCTTTCAGCAGACAAAACAATTTGCATTCTGCACCCACCAACAACCCCAGAAAAATCTAATGACTTTGTTGGGCCTTCCAATTTTTGCTTCACACATCCCCACAAATGCCTGCATACCTACCAGAGCTCCCTTATGCCCATCACCTACTAAGAGGAAGTCATTCAAGTAATGAACCGCCCTTTGATTGTCTACCCACTGCTGCCAAATCCAGTGTAAAGCCATACTATACTCCTCAAAAGTAGCGCAGGCTACAAAACATCTCATTGGTATAGCCTTGTCAAAATAAAACTTGCTACCAACCACCCAACAGTAGTCAATCCTCCTCCCATACACTCATTTTTCCCACCTACTTTCAACCCAGGGCAGCCAAAACTGCCAAGTGATCTTTGCCATTCGCAGTTTCTACTTCCAGCAAATGCTGGAAACCATCCATATCAATTAAATCAAAAATATCAACATACTCCCCCTTTCATATCTTTTCTTTGTCTGACAATGATGTATGGCGGTCAAAAATACAACTCCACTCCCCTGTCCCAGCGCCTGTGCAGCCAACCAATCTCCTGGCCAAAACCCAAAATCCGACCCCACCTCCTGCAAGTGGAAATCTGTCCCCCCCACGGATGATGCCAAACTACCTCTGCACAAATGTGTTCTATCCAACCCAGAAACCTCTTCCCTAAAACAATGCCCCTCTCCACCTAGACTCTGCCAGCCCGCTAAAACACCTACAGGATCCCCCCGTCTCCTGACTGGAACCTCCACCACCTTTACCCAGGCTGAGGTCCCCTCACCCCATGTCTGACATGCCTGCTGAACCTGCCACTAACATAGCATTACCTACAGGAGCAACATGTGCTGTGTCCATGAGAGAAAAGTTATAATGAAGAACTGGAATAATGAAGATACACCCTCTTTCAAAGAATTCACAACTATTACAACCAAAATATGTCATCTGGAAATTATCATCATTAATACTATAATCACTTCCTAATATAATATGTGGACAAATTTCAAGGAACTGCTTGATAAACAAAAATAGCTGTACTCGTATCAATTGTAATGTATAGGAATTTTTTGAGAAATTTCATTGTTAGTAGACACTCTTGTAAATTGCTGTTCTTGTTTGTTCTTGTTCATATTGTTCCTTTTTATGCTCACAAATTTCTAAATATAACTATTGTCGTGAGCAATTTATTTAAAATCGAATAAAAACTTATATATATATATATATATATATATATATATATATACATACATACATATGTGTGTGTGTGTGTGTGTGTGTGTATTACTAAATTATTCACAAACTGAATTACATTTAGAGACTACTGCAAAGCCATCCTTATATCCCTGTCTGAGGACCTTAATAGTTTTAGCTGCACTTTGCATCCCCTAACCCGCCGACT
Organism: Protopterus annectens; assembly: GCF_019279795.1. Classification (NCBI taxonomy): domain Eukaryota; kingdom Metazoa; phylum Chordata; order Ceratodontiformes; family Protopteridae; genus Protopterus; species Protopterus annectens. The sequence goes on from NC_056737.1 coordinate 1,765,453,092, forward strand.
AAAGCCATTAAACGTATTTGTGATTTTCATGGCCACCTCAACCAATGTATAAATAAATCTTTGCGCAGAAGAAATCTGTGTGAATGGAAATTCATGAGGAAATCCCTATGGTGGAATTCTGAGATATACAATCTTTACAATAGTAGGATAAAATTATTCTTAGCTTTCAGAAAGACTCCCTCATGCTACAGTAAACTGTGACCACCACAAGGTATAGCTTACACTATTGTGTAAAGTCTGATTCACAGATGTGTTTAGCCATGGTGAGCAAGATCTCAGTATCAGCTGATCTGCATATCTATGAAATGTGTGCAGCTACCATTAATGCAAAACATTTCTTTTTTAGTGGTAATTATCACTAGGAGCCCATGCATCACTTCGGTACAGGCACCCCCCCACTCACTCTCCCTCACATCTGGAAACATACACATAGACACACCCAGAAAGAGTCACACACACTCACACACACACACACACACACACACACACACACACACACACACACGCACACAAAATCAATGGACACCATTCATACTGCTGTACGCAGGCACAGACACTCACAAACACAATTACTTCTTCTTTGAACTTCCTAACACTTACCTGCAGTCTGGTGTCACTCATTTGAAATAATGGAAGAATATGGTATTTTGTCTGTTCTAATTTATGGAGGCAATTCTTGGTGAACTACATAGATAATTATTATCCGCTCCCTGAGAAAGACTCATTACCATTTAGCACGGTTGTGGAGACAGCCCACCATGGGGATGCGACCACTCCTGTAAAGTCATTGCGGTATGCCTGTCTCAAATCAGAAAAGCATTCCCAAGTGGTTGGTCACTTGTGCTAGGGATTATGATCATGGATCACATTTTCCTTTTCTATAATCAGTTTAAAGGAGAACTATAAACTGGTCCGCAGGGATCTTAAATGCATCATTAGGAAGAGTACAGATAAATATGAATTTAAAAGTAGCTTTCTCTTGGAAAAATAATGGTGGTGCTGCGGTAGCATTGTCGCCTCACAGTAAGAAGTCCTGTTCGATTCTCAGCTAAAGCGTCTTCTGCGTGGAGACATGCGTGAATGGGCGTACCTTTGCTGAAGGTTGTGCGTCAGGGCTGGCAACTCGGTACGTAAAAATCTACTGCCAATCATCAGTGGACTGGAGTTCCGCTATGTCGACCCCTAACCGGGAAAAGCTGAAAGATACAACAACTATATTAGGAATATTAGAATTAATACTCATTAATGTACCCGATTTGAAATGAACAGTACTATCTCTTCTGATACTCTAGTCATAACAAATGATACTGGCTGACAAATGTAGCATAAATGACCTCTGCTTGCACACTCCAGTATCCCTTCCCTTAATTTTTTTTTTTTTAAACTGACACTCCTTTTATCACAATGAATCAGATTATGGAAGATATTATCAAAAATAACATTTCCATGGCCCTGTAAAATAAGCCAGGCTGTCATGTTGTAACACAAAGTATGTTACTGTTAAACCCTATTAAAGTTTTTTTAATCTCATCCTGTCCTTCTAATTCAACTATATGGCTTCTGAATGCCCTTAAGGGGTCATTTGCATATATCTCATGGGCCTCTTTTACAGGAAGTTTAAGGTATCACACAGTAAAAACTCTAACTGGACTAGTTTTTTTCCCCTGTATTTTTTAACTAATTGATTTGTCTGTGTGACTTTTTTATTCTTTGATTAATTTGTTATTTTGGGATATTTTGCAGAAACCTTAATGGCATGGACATCAGTTGGGTATAAAGACCCTGTGTTTCCAGTGTAGTCAAGTACTCTCCTTGTGTTGTGTTATTAAGACTGTAAGAAGGCTGAAGCATGTACATCCCCAGCTAGTGTGGATTTATTGACCTAAGTCATGTAAGTGAAAGATTTGATGTTTTTATATGCATATGTCCCATGGGCCTCTATTACAGGTTTACCACAAATGACTAGCTTTTTCTTTTTCTTTTTTTTTTTTACTAAATGATTATGGACATTAACTGGGTATAAAGACTGTGTGATGCCGAGACAAACCAAGTCAAAAACAAGGTAGAAAATAAAACTTGGCACCAGGCACTAAACAAATTGAAATGAGGCAGGAGACAACAAGAATGTATCTTAAGCCCTTTGTTCCCTTTACTTCTAATAGCATAATACACACACACACATATATATATATATATATATATATATATATATATATATATATATATGGGTCGCACTAAGGAGGTCGAGGTGGGTTCAGTCAAACCCACTTTAGTCGACATCAGGAGGTCGAAGAGTGACTATGTTGAACCCGACATTGTCGAAATATAAATGTCACCCCACATCTTGAACAATGTTAAAGCCCATTCCGAGGTTTACAGGAACTTGTATTTCGACAATGTTGGAATTCGACATTGTTGGTTTCATGGAAAGGGGTCAACGATACCATCATTCGATATGTATATATATATATATATATATATATATATATATATATATATATATATATATATATATATATATATATACACGTATATGTGTATATGTGTGTGTGTGTGTGTGTGTGTGTGTGTGTGTGTGTGTCTGTGTGTGTGATACAAATCGCATCCTTAACGTCAAGCAAAACTCATGTTAGAGAATTAGAAATGTTTATAATTTTCTTTTGATACTCACATAATCTTAAAATTTAATTCAATCATCATATTGAACATGAAAAACAGAGAGTTAATGACACACTGATATTGAATCATATGCTTTGGCAGCTTATTTCAAAGTGATTATTCTTTGTTTAGATACACTTTTATGAACTGGAAAGAAATGCATAATGTTTTATGTAAAGATAACACATAAAATCTTAGATCAATGTTTAGAAATAATGGATAACAGGATGTTCTACATTCTAAGTAATTATGTATACATTTGTTTTCATGTTTCTACAAACTCAAAATACATAAATGAAGCTGATGTTCTTCAATAATTTCTCATTGAAATGCTCAACAGTTAAAATGTGGACTTTTTCAATATTCCCTCCATTCACCGAGATTTATAGAAGGCTCAATTTTTTTAAAAGAAGCCACAGATTTGCAAATACACAATAGCAATCTATATTGGCCATAGGTATAAGTATACATGTGAGTGTGTGATATGGAAGAAAAACGTCAGCAGGGCTAGCAACCCAGTGGTGTAAACATTGGTTCTAGGTGATTGTCAGTGTTGAGGTAACACCCCAACCTCATGTGAAAAATGGGAAAAAGGGGTTGTGGATGGATAGATGGATGGATAGATTTGGACTACATTCTGGAGAACTGGTTTCTTGTTCAAAATAATGAACAGTTTAATATCTGCAAAGATCCTAAACATGACATAAATGAAAGTAAAGACTTATGCATTATTGATGAGCTGTACAAAATCTATATTATTAAATGAAAGAGGAATGTATTACATTTTTCTACAGTAATATAAAACACATTATTATATAGATCAATCACACCAAATTCATATTTGTATTAACTGAACTGAAGAGATTAGTCACAGTATAATGATATAGATAAGACTGTAATATTAAGGTCAACAAAAAAGTAATTATTTTGGGAAACCGTTACTTTGAAATGTATACACAATCCTTACTCATCACAAAATTAAAAAATATATAAGTACAAAATGTATTGCTGGTGATCTACTATGATGGTCAGTTCTGACTGTAAGGTATTAGAAGATGTTTGCTTAGAAATTCTACAACTTATTTAAGCATTGCAGTCAGGTAAATTGCAAAGAACTAAACATGTAGTTTTATTTATTACTCCTTCTTCTTTTATTAGAAAAGATGAGTTACCGTTTGCTTGGCATCTCTTTGAAACTGCAGGCAAGACAAATATAAACTGTAAAAATCTATTACACCTCCCTTCTCTGAATGTCTAAATATAACCACTATTGTTTATGAGAATTATGATCATGTTTCTGATCATACCCTGCTTGTTATATGTTCTAGATATAGATGTCAAGAAACTCACCACAGGGGTAATGTCCGAGAGATTACTCTTGACATCTGTGTAGGGGACACACAAGTACCTGGGTATGATCAGAGAGACTTGATCATATTTATTTGTGGTGCATGGGATTCTACCTCCTCCTGTGTACTACAACCATAAGAGAAAATGCAGGAATACTAAGTAATATATGACTTTGAAAACTGTAACATACCACTGCAACACAGAGAGCAGTTACCACAGAAAACTGGAAGGAAGTACAGTCAGCTTTAAAAGCTGTTAAAAATTCCCTTCAGCTTTCCAGAAAAGGTCTAAAAGTTTAAAAAGCGTCTGACTTTTCTTCTGTGGTAGATGCTGATCTCTGCTAATCCTCTTTTATAAGACTGGAACTTAACAGTGGTGAGAAGTTCTTAGGGAAAGCTTGTTAAGCAAATTTTTGATGTCAGAAAGGTGCTTTGAAAACCTGTCTTTTTCTCACTTTTGATGCATAATTGTGGTACTCCATGAAGTACAATGAAATTGATGCTATTTGAATGAGGTATGAATAGACATCTACTTACTGTAAATGTTGGTGTAAGTTGTTCTTATTGCTAGAGAGATATACTGACATTTTGTGGTAAACCAAGTTTTCTTCTAATATCATTTTGGCTATATCATAATGTCAAGTTTACAAATGTAATTATCATCAAATTCCATTTGAGATAGTTGATACACATTGCATTTATTGTAAATAATTTAGTTTAGACATAAATGAGTTTTTTAAAGCTGCTTAACATAACTTGAATCTGCAGTACTTAGCAATATTTAGTTTAGAAGTTTTTTCAAATGTTACTAACAGTAAGTTTAGAAAGCTATAGTGCTGTTTCTTGTCTTTAATTCAAATTTTAATAAAGGTTTGAACAGTTATACCTTTCATTAGATCTTTGGCTTGTGGATATATTAAAAATGTTCACTTGGTCCTAAGAGACGCCTGTGGTAAGCTCATAGTAATGGCTGTATTGTTATAGGTTTTTAGACATCAAATGCTACCTGTAGTTAGCTTCCATGTCATATTTTATTAGCTAGATCATTTTCAGCTATAACCCAAGCCAGTGGCAAGGGCATTGACACAAATATATACAGATGTGCAGAGCCGAAATCTAAAGGACAGAATCAATTACTCTCAATCACACACAAATATAATAAAATGCAGACGCATGCATAGGTAACATGATCAGATCATGTTTATAAACAAGCAAAATCAATTCTTTGTACTATGAAGAATCATGCAAACAAAGCACATATCAAATGCAGTGTATAGTAAAATAAGCAACATGACAAAAAAGCATTAATAAAATGAGTAGGATAAAACCAGTTCTATTCCATTATCTTAGTTGTTATACTTTGAAAGGTCAGTGAGGAACAAGGCCCTGTGAGTTCTTACTACAATGTGGAACTGTCATCTGTTGTTATATTTATTTTATGATGCTTTGGAACAGAAGAATGTATTATAATAGAAGGCAGGCTACCTCTGACATCTTCACAGAATGAAGAAAATGCCAATCACAATTGTTCGCATTTCGGCTTTTTTGATAAAGGAGAGCGCCAATCTCATTCTTTTGTTTCTATGAGACCCAGTGACAACTCTCAAGTACCAAAGAATATGCTGACAAATGAGACCTGTTAACATCTCCCAAGTAACAGAATATACTGGCAAATGAGACCTGTTAACATCTTCCAAGTATCAGAAAATATGTTGACAAATGTTAAGAAATGTGAAAGTTTATTAAGTCAGCACAGCTCTTTTGAATGTGTACCTTTAACTCCCAGTGAGTATGGCTTCTTCTTCTTCTCTTTCGGCTGTTCCCATTAGGGGTTGCCACAGCGGATCATCTGTTTCCATTTCTTCCTGTCCTTTGCATATTGCTCTGTCACACCACCCACCTGCATGTCCTCTCTCACCATGTTCATAAACCTTATCTTAGGCCTTCCTCTTTTCTTCTTACCTGGCAGCTCCATCCTTAGCATCCTTTTCCTAACATACCCAGCATCATTCCTCAGCACATGTCCAAGCCGACACAATCCTGCCTCTCTGGCTTTGTCTAAACCGTCCAACCTGAGCTGACCTCTAATATACTGATTCCTAATCCTGTCCATCCTTCTCACACCCAGTACAAATCTTAACATCTTTAACTCTGCTACTTCCAGCTCTGACTCCTGCCTTTTTGTCAATGCCACCGTCTCCAACCCATACAACATAGCTGGTCTCACTGCCCTCTTGTAGACCTTCCCTTTCACTCTTACTAGTACCCATCTGTCACAAATCACTCCTGACACTCTTCTCCACCCATTCCACCCTGCCTGGACTCTCTTCTTTGCCTCTCTTCCACACTCGACATTACTCTGAACTGTTGAACCCAAGTATTTAAACTCATCCACCTTTGCCAGCTCTAATCTCTGCATCCTCACCATTCCTCTATCCTCCCTCTCATTCACACACACATATTCTGTCTTAGTCCTGCTGACTTTCATTCCTCTCCCCTCTAGAGCATATCTCCACCTCTCCAAAGTATCCAGTGGGTATGGCTTGAACCTTTAAAAAATGGAGTTATCACCTTACAGTTCTAACAAATACTCATTGACAGAGCTCAAATATCAATACATTTGTATTTGCCACCATGTATGCTTGAAGATAAAATATTCTGATACCTTGTATGCAGCACGGTTTTGAAATTATTAATTCAAATATGAACACACAATATTTGATGACAAGAGGAGCAAGGAGGTAAATGCAAAAACGCCTGGAGGCACACTCAGCTGAGATTTATGTAAATCACATTGTTTTATCTTTAAAGAAATGTATTGATCTGAACATTCTATCAAAAGGTTTATGAGTATTTAAAACAAATTCCTTGTCACTTGATGAAATTGATGCACAAGAAAATGTTTTAAAAAGAAGATAGGAGGAGTGTTCTCACAGATGTATTACAGTGTATACAAATACTTGCTTCATGTGACACAATCTATTTAAATAAAACTGTCACAGAGATTAATGAAAAAATGTAAATAACTTTCTGAGAAATTAGAAGCAAATCACTTGAACCAAAAATGAATGTACTCAGCCTTAGGGTAAAAGTAACAGAGAGTAAATGAATTCAGACAAACAGATAATTTTCAACATGTTCATTGTAACTATTTACCAGGAACAATGTTAACAGGACAACATAAAACTTGGGAACTCAGTGGACTGGAAATTATGTGAAAATGCAACAATGATCAAACCCTGGTGGTTCTTTTTACTTTTCTAAGCAGACTTCTGATAATGCCTCAAGATCAAATCTGCCTACATAACTGATGATAGCAAGCAGTCCTATGAAAAACGGGAAAGGAAGAGAGAAGTGCAGGATCAACAAAATAATAAACCTTTTCTACAGTATCAGAAGGGATACGAAAGATGTTTTATAGAGTGAGAGTGTGAGTAGGATGGACTGGTATTGGACAACAGAATCAAATGCCAGTAGAGATAAACAGGCAGTAAATACTGACATTACTTCTAAAACGACCCTCACTTCATCCATGTTTGAACTGACAAATGAAGATCTTTTCCACTGTTATTGACAACAATGCACATGATCCAGATACTGAAAATAGTTCTGGAAAATTTTAAATTATTACATTTGTGCAGTGTTAAAATGGTGACTGAAATTTATTCCAAACAATTTGTCATGCCTGTATATATCGCAGATTGAATTACAGAATTCTGTTAGGAAATTAAATTTAAAAGACTTGTTTTCTGTTAGTGCAGATCATGTGGAAGTCCCTTCTAATTACAGTGACAGCTAGCTAGAAAAAGAAAATTTATTTTTTACTTGTGAGCCACAGCTATAATCAGAAAATGTAAATTTATGTAAGAATTTAGACATCATATACTTATATACATATACACATCACACAGACACACACAAACACATAGACACACACACACACACACACACACACACACACACACACACACACACACACGTGTGTGCCTGTGTGGAGGAGTGACAAAATTGATCAAAACTCCCAAACATTGACATTTGCTATATTGACACACTTTGATTGTCAAAACAGATGTTCTACAGATATGCCCCTTCCATGGGGAATATGCAAGCTTGGAGTTAGTATATAGATAATTGGCAGGGTGTGTGCTGGTGCAGTTTCTGCTGTTTTGTTTTGTAGTTTTTGTTCCATACTGCAAGGGTATGCCTCCTGCATGCAGAACGACCTGTCAGCACTTGTGCTGTCGACCTTTTCTTGATGAAGGTAGCAGCGTTGACATTTGAATATATTTATTAAGGTAAGTATACCTACATGTGTGTGTGAGTGTGTGTGTGTGTGTGTGTGTGTGTGTGTGTGTGTATGTGTATATATATATATATATATATATATATATATATATATATATATATATATATATATATATATATATATAAATAGGTGTATCTATATCTAATCAATATATAGATATAGACGTATATATATATATATATATATAGAGAGAGAGAGAGAGATAGTGAAAAAGAGATATATATGTGTGTGTGTGTCTATATATATATATATATATATATATATATATATATATATATATATATATATATATATAAATACATAATACATACATAAAGAGAGTGAAAGAGATATTTAAAAGTACTAGTAATTTTTAAAATTAATATATTTGTTCAGCCGTGCTTCTGTACGAATTTCATTTTTTCTGTTTGTTCTGTGGAGTTCTATTTCATACAGTTCATTGCCGGAGGTCTTTGCAACTGTTTGATTTAAAAGAGAGCTAATGTGATTTATAGTACCACCCTGACTGGTATAATATCTGATTTAAAAGTGAACTCACATGCTACACTACCAGGTTGTTGGTACAACACGTGACTTCACGGAGAATTGACATATTCCAGAAACATGCTGCCTAGTACAACATGTGATATAAAAGAGAGCTGATGTGTTACGTTACCACACTGCCTAGTACAACATCTAATTTCCAAGGGAGCTGACATGATGCAGTGCCATGCTGACTAATAAGCTTCTGATTTCCAAGGGAGCTGACATTTTGCTACAATGCTGCCTGGTACAACACCTGATTTAAAGCAGAGCTGTATGTTATGGTATCACACACTACAACATCTGATTTAAAGGGTAGCTGACATGACAAGCCTTCTATTGGCTAGGCTTGTAAAGGCTCCAGGGCCATTAACCTAGTACACACTTATGAACTTATGAACCTATTTTTTAGAATATGTTCTTTATAGCTAAATAATAACTTTGTTTTCAAACCAAGTACATTACTTTTGCAACCACAGTGCAATCCCCTTCAGGGTGTATTTCCTCTTTGTCCAAGAGGCTGACCCATGGCAACCAAATTTTTCTTTAAAAGTGTATTACCCTGAACCTTACTTATATCTGGACTCAGCCCAGAACTAGAAATTACATGACTCAAAAAAACAGGCACAGCAAAGCTATTAACAGAAGTCAGATCAGCAGAAACAGCAAGAGGAAAATTCTAAGTGAAGAATGCATTGTTGCTAGGCCTTAAGTCACACTTTAAAATGAAAATGAAACACTGTTGGAAGATAAGACTAGACAAAACAATGTGTGTGGGGGGGTGGGAGTGGGGCGCTGAATGAAAAATGAAGGGAAATCTACCTAGCAACAGGATATGCTGTTAAATTAGGAACATTTAGAATATTTGGATGGAAGTGCCTTCATAGTTACTTTTGTACACCAGAAAAGGTGGATACATTTTTCACACAGCTAGGAAGTAATTATTGAAGGTACAATAAAGAAGACAGGGATATGTGGGAACGCATATTTTAGGTATGTGATGAGTCCTACCAGTTTAAGTTAGAATTGAAGGAGATTATTGCAAAGTTAAATCAGAGGGAGATCTACCTCACTAAGAATCTGTTTTTACTAGAATGGGGACCAATAAAAAGACTAAAGTATGTCACAGCTTTCATCTCTCAGCTTGCAACTGTAGCAAAGAAAGCCATCACTAAAAAGTAGAAATCCAGAGATATCTCCCAAATAGCTGAAGTATTGTCAGTGATGAGGAAATAAAAGGTTTTGAGTAAAGAGACCTACACAATCAAAAATGAATGCACCTTAGAAAAAATGGAGTCTATGGGACATCTTAGATAGATAGGTCTTGATGGGAGGACTAATGTGGCCAGTTCTTCTATAGGTTTGTTTGTAAATATGTTTTACTTCTTATATGAATAAATGGAAGAGTGATTTTATATGGGTGATAATTGTTATTCTGTACAGAATTCTGTAATGACAGTGGATTGTTCCAAAATGTGTCATTCATATTATGTGCAAACTGTGTACGAATCCTTTTCTGTTGGGGGAAATGGTAACTGGGAAGTAAAAGTGATAATAACTTTTTTAAACACCTTTATTGAATTACCATTTGTGACACAGGGGCATTTATATTTATGTAAAACTAATCAAACTGCATTAACAAGTTCATGTTTACAAACATTATAATTCACATATATTGCTATATACCATATAACCTAAGCAACACTACATAAATTATTCAATTCCTGCCATTTTTTTAAATAAGAAACATCTTTATTAAACCATCACTTATGACATAGACAACCTTTTTTAAGAACAATACTATTAAATGATTCAGAAAACTTTGCTGCATCATGCTAATGAGGCAAAAGCAAGGTGGAATGATTCAAAAATGTTTAAATGCAGTGCTCATCTTAAATATGCCCATGTTCAGAGGACATCATGCGAATATGTTTGGGGTTACCACTGTGGACTGTTACTTTGTGGACAGGGACACCATGCAGGGAATTGTAGACATGGATTGGCCTCATTTGCACCCCTTTGGGAATCATGGAGTACCTCCCCCAGTGGATAAAAGGTAGGTGTTTTTACATATGTCAGCTACAAGGACCTTTCAGCAATCTACTGGGGACACAGTGGGGATATCTCCGACATCTGCCTTGAGATTACTGTATCAGTTCTTCAATGGCATGCTTCAACATATTGGGGAGCATATATGGTTCCCACAAACCTCAGAGTAGAGAGCAAACACCATGTAGGAGTTCTATGATACAGCTCATTTGCCAAAGGTACTGGGGGCATAGACTGCACCCACAATGAAATTAAGGTGAACTAGGAGGGAGATCTATTAATTGCAAAGGGTATAATTCCGTCACCTTCCAGGTAGCCTGTAATGCACAGGCATCATCTACAAATGTCTGTGCAGGCCACCCAAGCAATTTTCGTGACTCACACATATGGTATATATCTGACCTTCATTAATGGTTTGTGTGGGGTGAACTCTGACAGTACCTGTTTGTGTGTGAAGCTGAGTATGCCTTAGAACTCTGGCTCATGACACCTGTCAGAAATCCACACAATCAAACTGGCCAGGTGTATATTTGCACACTATCTCAAACCAAAAATATTCAAAGATCATGTGTTCTAGCCCACAAAGTCATGTTTTTGCTCACTGGATGAATTTGGTGGTGCCTTGCAGTATGATTCTGCCACTTGTGCAAAAGTAATGACTCTGTCTGCTATGTTATATAATATTACAGTTAGGAAGCAGTTGTGGCAGGATGGCCTTTGGCAGGAAATGTAGTTTCTAACACCATAGCCAGTGTCAGCTGACACAGACAGGGAGTCAGAAGGAGAGCCAACAGCAGGGAATGACCATGCTAGATGGAGGCAGGCACAGTATTCCATGGCAGTAGCAAAGAGGCATTGGATTGTATATAGCTTTACAACTTAAATAGACAAGAGTTAAGCAGATTCACTACGGTACCAATGATGCATGCAAAATACCAGCCCAGCTGTGCTTACTATAAAATACCAGCTCTGCTTAGCTGTTCATAGGCTGGCTACACTATGCATCATACATGTATAGCTCAAATTACAGTGTACAAAGGGTAGGGCACAGTTATCACAATTTGCACAGTTGGAAAAGGTAGTGCAGGATTCTACATCCTTTACAGGGAAGTGAGTGAATGTGAATGTGAATGTGGAGGTGTAGCAAAATAAAAAGTGCATTTATAGGTAGCATTAGAATTTGCTTTGAGAGGTTAATAAGTTGAAGGCCGAGGTCAGTGGATATTTGTGATATGCTGTGGGCTGTGATGGTGTGCATATGTGCGTGTAGGCAGGGACACAACCTCAGCACATAAGGCAGCACTGTGGTTTGGCCTACTGGACAGGTCCAGGGCATGCATGACAGAGGGGTTCAGCTTCCTGTGTGCATCCTTGATTGTGAGAGCTGGCTCTGCTTGGAGTTGCACTGACTGTACCATGACCCGCACTCAATGTTGTTATGTTGCATGATTTATGTTGCAAGCATGATGATGACCACAACCATAGGGATGGCCTCTTCTGGGTGTAGAAACCACCACAGTTGATGTTACTGTGGAGGTGCTACCACTGCTGGAGCAGGATCTCACATATTCATGGCCATATTGGCTAACTTCTGTGCATGCAGATGATGACTGTCTGTGAGTAGAGACCCTCACTCCTGACAGATGGCCCAGAGAAGACACTGCATGATCCAATGTGTGAATCAGTTGATCCAACTAATCACACATACAAGTCATGCAGTCCTGTAGGTCACCATGCACAACCTGGATTACCATCTCTATCTCTGCCATGGCTTTTTGTGGAACTAGCCTGTGCCTCCAAAATGGCCCTGCACATATGTTGAGTGGCATGTATTAACACACCAATCTCAAGGGGAGGGTGATAACCATACCACCAGTGAGCAACATTACCAAACCCTCTGTATGAACCCTACTTACTATGAATGACAGGGGCAGATACAAACATCTCTGATTTGGCAGACTCTGTACTTCCCTGATCTATAGTGTCCCCATCAACCTGCCCACTCTCAGATGGTTGTGATTCATGTGTATCTATGAGTATAGAAACTGTGTCTGTATTCTGAGAAATGGATACAGGTGTCACACTCCCTGTGCAAACTACACATTCTACACACCCAGACAGAGACAGCTTATCCATGCTATCATTATCAGAGGCTACAGATCGACCAACCTCAGATGGGAGCAGTTCTAGAGTGCTGTTTTCAGATACAGATTCTCCTGCAAATACACCAAAGCAAAACTACACAGTGTAAGTAGGACCTAGCACCACAACTACATATGCAACTGATATATTTACAACTATAAAACTGTGATGACAATTAATACCCCTAGCAATACAGCATGCAGACAGATGTGGAACTGGATCCCTGATGTACCTGTATAACATAAATCAGACAAATTTAATGAACATTACACTGACTATGCATTAAAGAGGTGTTGTAGCTATTGATAATATGAATTAGGACTATATACCTGAAGCATCTGAGAATGAAACCCTCTCTGGGTCTGTCCAGCTCTGCCCCAACATCCAGCACCACACTATGGGACTCTGTGGAGGTGGTAATGTCTTTCAGCAAGGCCAGGAACTCTGCCATCACCATAAGAGGTGGCTTGGTTGATGACCTCACATCAAGTTGCCCAACATTCCTGAGCCATGGCCTCTGTTTGGTAGATGGCAGCACAGGCCATATGCATAGCCTTGAGATGGACCATATCTTAGATGGTGTCCTGATCACCCACTGCATTTACATCACTGACCATATCAGCCTAAACAAGGCAAGGAAGGACATATTAGTGGCATGGATAGCTAGGAGCCATTGATTATGGAGACAGAGGGACTGTAGTACTACATCATTTTCTGCATCTGTAAATTTGGGCTTGTGGGTGGATATGGATGGGCCTCCAGATTCCACAATGTTTTAGTGATCATTTTTTTAGGTATTGCTCTGTTCGCATAAAAAAACAGAGAAAAGAATAGTTTTGTTCTTAAATGGCCAATGACACTGTACTTCTAGGCCACATATTAGGCTAAATTTGTGCCTCACAGTTATATATTTCTACCCACAAACTTTAAGGAAATGTCAGGCACTGCATGTGTACTGAGCACATATTCCCGACAAAACAATTGTAGAAGTAAAACTAAACAACAACCTTGACCATTACAATACCAGTTTAACTAAAGTAGTGGCTAATTACATATGTGTAAGGTACATAACAGTATCATAGCAATGAACATTACTCAGAATATAAGATCAGGGGGTCTATGACTTGCAGTACAACTAAACTAAAGTGGCTTTGTCCGACATAAAAGTAATGACAAACTGACATCCCTTGCAAGCATGATGGTCTAGGAACAGTCAAAGCTTGCATTATATAACTGAATGAATAGTTTAAGAAGTAGTACTTAGCTTACATATTCAGATATCAAACAAAGAAGGAAAGCTTTCAACAAAATCTTCTCACAGGATTCAGACCACTTATACTGTAGTTTACTTCCATAACAACATGAGGCTTTATGTTTCTCATCACTCTTATATCATGTAGAATGACCCCACTGGATATGATCATTATCCCAATTATGCTTCATCTCATTATTATATCTGATTTGCTCAATTTTAACAACAAGTATGCCTGATAAACATTGAAAACATTATTACACCATATTGTGCATACTCCTGAGCACCTGTGAGCAGCTTCTTGCATGCGAACACTTGTGAACAGCTCCTTATACCTGAGATACATGTAACGTTGCTCAGTTATAGTCAGATCTGCTCAGCACTTGGTGATGATGCCAGAGAGTTTGAGAGATTCTGAATGTATCTGAAGCCATTCTTGGCAAGAAAAATGAAATTAAGTATTATTTTTCACTTGCACTGCTTCTTTTCATTGCAGTCTCAGTGATTTCTGTGTTATTTATTGTGTTTCACACACTTGCTTAGAGTTTTAAGCTGCATTTTACCACTGGTATAATGGCTGCTGTTCTGCAGCTGTAGTTCCCTAAATACATTGTATCTGTTGCTTTCATTGCTTTTATCTATTTTTGTGGTTCCCTAACACTTGGGCTTCAAATCAGTCAATTTACATTAAGAGAGTTAAAGTCCGCACCCTTGTGGCAGGAAAGGGCTGATTTCATCTAACTGAGCTGGACATTTCTGGTGGAAAGCTTGTTATGTGCTTACCTGATTGACTTGTGGGCATGCCTACTTTGAAACTTGCCTTTTTCAGCTTGTATAGAAACCTTGTGTTTGCCCGACTGCTGTTGGTGCAGTGGTGGTTAGTGGTGGCCTCTATATATGCAGTCACTACAAGTTGTACTTTTCCCTATAAAAACTACCTCTGAAATTTTCCACAGTCATACATACATACACACATTCATACAAATATTTCAAGCATGGGCATTAATGCCCTTCTAGCCTGCCAATATACTAAAACAGTTTTTCCTATAATAAGTATCCAGGCTGTTCTTAAAAATATCTAAACTAGTACTTGCTTTAATGTAATTTGGTAGTCTGTTCCATGCATTGGCTATTCTGTCAGAGAACCAATTAGCACACTTCTCATTCCATTAGAATCTTCTACATAGGTTGTCTGATGATTCCCTAGTACTTTTTGATAACCTCAAACATTCCCAGAGATAGTTGTCTCTAAATGTCCTATATATCTGAATAAGATCTCCTCTTAGATATCTGTAAGAGACACTGTACCAGTTCAGATATGTTAGTCTTTCATAATAACTTAAATTTTCACATCCATGTATGCCTTTGGCATTTTTCTGCTGTACTCTTTCCAGTTTATTAATGCTTGTTTTCTTATAGGGTTTCCATATTGTTTTTCCATACTCAAGTTTGGGTCTAATGTAACTAACAAACAATGACTTCATTATTTTTGATTTCCTAGACTTTATAAATATTTTTATATAACCTATAGTTCTAGAACTCTAATTAACCAATTGGTTGACATGATTAGAAAAAACTCATAGCTGAGTCTACCCATATACCCAGGTCCTTAAATGAGTCTAGAGTTTCAATCACTGTGTGCTGTATTAATATACACCTTTCAATTTATGTCTCCCAAATCTCATATGCTTAGTTTTTTATGTATTTATCAGCATATTATTCTCTTGTGTCCAAATCATCAGTTTAGTCAAGTTATTTTGCAGACATGCCTTGTCTGTAACACCTGCAGTCAGTTTACCCAATTTCAGGTAATCTGCATATAGACTGTAGAACACCTCAGATGAAAAGGTTAGGTCCGAAAATACAATCTAAACAAGTAAGGGCCTAGGACAGAGCCCTGTAGCACACCCCGACTGTAACCAAGGATTTCACCTGTCCAGTTGCTGTATGATACTTGCCATGTCCTATTTGTATGCCATGCAGCTATCCATCTTATCAAGAGTACATCAGTACATAGTTGTACTAATTTATTGATCAATGTTTTGTGTTTGACACCATCAAATGCTGAAATTATATCTATATAAATTACTTCACAGCACAATTTTTCATTCATAGCTGTTATTATATTGTTATAGAACATCATGTTACAGGTGGTAATACATATTCATGCAGATTTATGGTTTCAAGTCCCAACCTATCCAGTTCTGACAATAACGTATCCAATATTACCTTCTCCATTATTTTTCCACAAAATGAAAGTAGGCTTAAGGGTCTATATGACTCTGGGTTTGTCCTACTCCCCTTTCATTAAAAAACAGGCTTAATAAGCACATGTCTCCAATCTTGAGGAATCTCCCCATATTTATATGACCTAGTGAATAATAGATATAATGGTATTGTAAGTTCTTGCCGAAGTGTTCTCGGGTCATTGTGACTAATTCCGTCTCCTCCCTGTACTTTGTTTGGATCCAGTTTGCGCAGTTCTTTTTCAGTATAATCTAATTTCATTCCAGTATCTGGAGTTACCTGGATGCCACTCTGACAACTTATCACCCCATTCATGGAGCCAAACTGTTTTGCATATGATTTTGGAAATATATTTATAATCTGTTGTGTCTGAGAATAAATTTTAGAATCTGTACACAGTTTATCAATTTTTGTATCTTTACTCCTTCCACATCTTAGGTATCTATAAAAAGATTTCCTATTATGCTCAATATCTTTATATAAATTTTCTTCAACTTTTTCTTGATCTTGTCTCACACTATGCTTAATCTGTTTGTCCAGCTTGTTTATTTCAGTTTTCAAAGTTGTAGTTCGACGTCTCTTCCATTTGGTATATTTCTGTCTCTCATCTTAATCAGATATCTTGTTCTTATAGAAATATATCCCCCTGATGTTGTATGCCTAGATCCTGATGTCAAACATTGTTTTGATTTTTTGCACTCAAACAATTTCTCTTTCAAAATTTTTCACATTCCACATTCCATCTTCAGTTTTCCATTGAACACCTCACTCCAGTTAGTTTTACATAGTGACTGTTTTGTTTCCATATAGTCTGCAATTAACCTTCTGTGCATTGGCTTAGATTTCAGTTTGGCAAAATTATCTAGCAACAAATTAACCTTTATAACCCCATGATCACTGCACATCAATGGTGGCAAAACTTGATTTGAAGTTACAGTCATTTCTTTGGGAACACAAACAATGTCTAGTATGTTACGTATTTTTTTTACACTCTCAAGCAATTCTTGTTCCTGAATATACTCTGTGAATAATTTCCTTAATAATGTTGAATCAAATATTATTCTAGTCTGTTTCTGGTAAATTTAAGTCCCCAGCTAATATTATTCTTCCCTCCTGTGCTTCATGCAAGAAATGTATGAATTCCTCTAAGTCATCTGCACTTGACTTTGCTGGTCTATACACTCTGACAATTGTTATGTATTCCAGGGTTGTCTTTATTGTCACAGTTACACAGTATATAGTATTGGAATTATCACTGAACATGTAATAATCACACATCTCATAACTATCTTTAATCCCTATCATAAAACCTCCACCTGATTTTTTTTTATTAGAATGTCTGTTACAGTAAAAACATCTATACCCTGACAGAACTGGTTTCCAGTCATTGTTCTTTAACCATGTTTCACAATCAACAACATCAATCCTGTGGGAATGTAGCAAATTTTCCAATAAAAAAAACTTTATTATTAATGATCCCAGCATTAACAACCATCAGAGATGCATCAAATGTTGCTATCTGTGAACAGTTAAATTTCTGACCTGGCAAACATCCTGTCTAGTGTTTGTCAAATACTACAAAATATCTGCTGCAAAAATTTTCTTCCCTGATCTTAACAAATGCACACCATCCTGTCTGAACACGTGTGCCCAAAACTAGGCTTGGATGTTTTACACATTTCAATTTTTTTTTAAAACAGGACATCTTTTCCATGTAGATATTTACCCAAAAATCTTTTCATTCACAGTGACCTGACTATCCTTTCTACAGGTGATTTGTGAAAAATACAACTTAACACCAAGCTATACTATCTAAGAGGGCTGCCACTTCCCTATTAACAGTCAGAGAATCATTGCGGGTGAAATCATTTGTACCAACATGAATAAAAACAGATCCATACTTCCTTACAATAAGGCATTACAAGGCTTGTCTCACATCTTCTATTTTTGCTCCTGGCAAGCATAACACCATTTGATGTTCATTATCATCTCTGCAAATGTAAGTATCAGTTCCTCCAATAATTGAATCTCCAATAACAAGAATATCTTTGCTGGCCAGCTCTGAAGAATCTTCAGCTTCTAAAACAGTAATATCTGCTCTGTCAATTGTTACAAAGGATAGATCTTCATCCCCATTAGTCTTATTAATCCCATTGTTTTCATTGTGTATTAAATTCCATTCTAGCTGGTATTGTAAGTCCACAGCTTGAGCCATGTAGTCAGCATCTGTCTTTCTCTTCTTTTTTTCTTATAGTAATGTTCTTCAATCCTTCCATGTTTGGTTTTGATTTTTTCCTTTTCACCTCCCCCTTACCTCTTTTTTCTACCTTCTCCATAGGAAAAATGATAACTTTTTCTGTAGACTGAAGGTTTTGTGATATAAAAATATCATTTGCTGTAACCTATGTGTTATATAACAAAGCAGTGTCCTTTTTACTACATATTCTCTTTCCTTTTCAGTCATTAATTAGTTTCTTTTTCTTCCCTGTTATTTGTTGTGAACTTCTTCCTTTCTTTCTTTTTTTTGTTTCCTTCTAAACAAACTGAATTCTCAGCTTGCTGAATATTTGCATCCAAGATTTCAAAGTTGTCAGGGGTATCGTCTTGTTTTATAGGGGTTGAATGATCTTTGCGAAAAAGTCCAGCTCTTGTCAAGGTGCAACTGGTTTGCATCCTGAGCAGCACTGCCACATTTAATTAGTTCTACATTGAAACCTCATCCAATAAGGTTTAGCAGAGTTACAGTGTCTCCTTCCAAAAAACAATTGGTTCATCAGGAACACAATAACAGCCTCCAAAGCACATCTAGTGGATATAAAACACACTTTATTAACTGATTAAGTGCTTTGGTTATGTGAAACCAGAACTTCCTCAGAATCTAAAACGAATTCATTGTAACCTTCTTATAAACACTTCACTTAAAGAAACAGGCACAGACATTTCCAAATCACTATGTGTATGAAAACTATAACACCAGTACAGTTAAATTACAATCTCATTGTCTTAGAACATAAATCATTATGCATAATATGCAATTACCTAACAAATTACTCATTAAAAACATCCAATGTTATCATATTAAAATAAGTAAATGAATTAATCAATGAGTTGTCAATACATTACATATGTGATATAGCATTTAGTATAATCTCTGAATAAATAAATATGATAAAAAGAAAATAATTGTATTGAAGCTAAAACTCATTCTGTTATAATTGCAAAGACCACAGTTTTAAAACTGTGGAAATAGAAACAATCTCATTCAAACTTGGGGGTTGAATGGCATTTACCTTAAGTTGCCAAATTAGTTTGTTGAATTCTAACTTAATGACCAGCCCCCTGTCTTGGCTGAATGTTAACTTTCTCAAGAATAGAAAATTTAAAGTCACAAGGCCCCCACACAACTAAGGGAATGTTTAAAAAGTGCGTTATTGCTGTTCTTCAACTTGATGTCATATAGGTGTCCATAAATCCTTTTACATAATGCACGTTCTGTTTTCCATATGTAAAACTTGGACAGCGGGTACAAAGCAAAACGTATATTACCACAGTTGTCTTACAATTGAATTTAGAAGATTTATTTTTTGAACAATACAGGCCAGCATATGACAATGTGTTTACACATATTGACAGCAGATGTAAATTTAATGTTGATAAAAAAATCAAGAAAATTAAAAGAGACATTTTATCAGTATAAAATTAATAATGTATACCCCATTAAGGAAGTTTTTGAACAGGTAGACAAAGGTTTTAATTACATGGCTGCAGATTTTTCTAGCCAGTATAAACATTTAGATAATATACTTTTTATTTAAAGGATGTACAGGCTTTTCTGGACCTTAGGAGATCAGAAAGACTAGTGGCCCAGACCTCCTATGTTCATGATCCAGGTCCAGGTCCATGAACAGAAGATACATGATTCAAGGAATCAGAAAATGAGAGAGAAAGGGTGGGGGAGACGATGGTAATTGTATCATACAATGATGAGGTCACAATGTCCTAGAATGGATATAATATATGCAATTTTAGTGACATTCATATTACAAAAAAACACTTTAGTTTATTTTTAAAAGGTTTTAAATTTGTGCCGACCCCACAATTTAATGTGACTGATTTACTTACTGAGCTTAAATTATTTTAAGAAAACTTAATCTAACTCTATTTTTTAACAATGCAGGGACAGGTGAAGTTAAGATTAAGGAAAATAGGGAAAAAGGTGTCTTTAACTCCCCTACATATCTGATATTATATTATTTGAAAGAGCTTGTACTAATGATTATTGTAAATTGATTAATGAATACAAATATCCTAATATTAAAAATTTAAACACTAAAGAACATTCTATAGTTGACTCACTTAGATGTGATAGATGTATAAGAGTGATGAGATCAGACAAGAGTAGAGGAACTGTTATAGTCGATTCACTTCAATATCCTGCAGATATGTTGGAAATGTTATATGATCCAAGTACATATATGACTTCTTGATGTAATGAGATTAATATAGTCCATCCCAAAATTAATCTATTTTTGGAATAACTGATTCTAGAAGAAAGAATTGACTTATGCACACATATATTTCTTGCAATTAGAACCCCATGGATGCCTTTATTTTATAGAATCCCAAAAATCCATAAGGGTACAGACAAATTGAAATACAGAACTATTGTGGCAGCTCTCAAAAACTTATCCCACAGCCACATTTATTGACAGAAAACTGAAACCTATTTTTAAAGAGACCCATCATTTATTTAAAGACTCATGGGACTTTTTAAGTACACTTTCTTCTTCACTTTGCTCAGAAGATATTACTTTTTTTTACAATAGATATCATTGATGTATTTATTGCATTCCTAAATAAGAAGGATTAGAATTTTTCCATGATAGTCTGGTAGACTGTACATTTTTTTCAAGTGATGACATTTCATGTACCTTTTGTCTTTAGTGCTCAACAATAGCTTCATTTTTTGAGGGAGAATATTTCAGGCAAGTTAACTGCATAGCAATGGGGGCATTTTGTGCCACTAACTATGCAAATTTGGTTCTATTAGCCTGGAAAAAAGCCTATGTGTTCAATTCACCTTACTTTCAGCATTGCAAATTATATCTCAGATACCTTCGTGACATTCATTTTATGGTCAGTCCGGAGTATATGATGGGTGATTTTGTTAAATATTTAAATGTTACAAGAACATTTTTGAAATTCACATGTTAATTTCATCAAGGCAGTACAAATTACTTAGATATAAGGGAGTACAAATTATTTAGATATTTATGTAAGTATGATTAACAAAAGGTTTAGATCTAAGACATACTGTAAACCCACATTCAGTAATTCTTAACTTCATGTTGATAGTTTTTACCCATTGTCACAAAAAAGGAATCTGTTAAGAGGTCAATTTATTTGTGTAGCATATGTGATTTCAACAAAGGAGGAGGTAATTAATGAATTTCAAAACTAGAGGGTATGTTACTGGATAGAGGATACTTCTTAGAGTTTATTCAGGGTATTAGTGAAGTTATTTTGTCTGAATGGGGTAAAAAATACATGCCCTTACTAGGACAAATTTGCTGGGATGTTAGTGATAATTTTATTAATGAAGTTACTCCTCCTCAGATTAATTTTAAAATGGCTTTTATTATTGAATACAATGAATATTCTAGAAAAATTACAAAATAGTATTAAGAGAAATTAGATTATTAATTATTTTCCAAAGAATGAGGACATTTTATGCATTAAACCTATGTATGTATATAAAGCTGCTTTCAATTTCAAACAATACATGGAGTTTAACAATAAAGGGTTAGAAATTACTTTAGTGAAGAGAGGGACATCTATATGCGGCACCTGTAAACAATGCCACATATATATGACTGATGAGCTGATTTTATTAAACAATGGAATTACTAGCATCATCAGATATAGAAATATCTGTGCATGCTTGTTTAAGGGAAGCTTTTTTAAGGTTACAAGGAATCAGTTTAGATTCTAAGGAAGTTCCGATTTCATGGAACAAAAGCGCTTAATCAGTTAATAAAGTGTGTAATATATCCACGAGGTATGCCTTGGAGGCTGTTACCATGCTCCTGATGAACGATCTGTTTTTAAGCTCTAGATTACATTATTACAGCACTCAGAACTATTGCTGCTCAAAGAGCCACTGGTTTGTGTGCTGGGCAGTATCACTGCATAAGTTAGCTGTAGATTTCACTAATTAAGTACCCATCCCTCATCTCATTGCAAACATTCCCCATTCTATTCCATGGTAAGCCCATATTAGGGACCTGCAACCATGGATAGGCACTTTCCTGCTATTTCTGCATCTAGCCTGGTGGACATAGAAATCTTGAGGCGATGTAACAATCACCTAATGTACACTGATGACCACTTAATTCTGAAAAAGACAAATACAGTACATGAGAGATGCAGTTACACAATGTCATTGGTTACAAAACTCTGACATGCAGACACAAAAAGAATTCAAAACAGGTTGTCAGCAACACATGGCATTCACCATACTTACTAAGGACCAGACACATAAAACCACATATGCAGAGGTGCTCACATGTAACTTACCCAAACTTCAAATGTCTCCCAGACACAGTCCTCAGAAATTCTGCATGCACACAAACAAGACAACTCCCACCACAACACATAAAACTACAACTCATAGTGTCTCATCTACCAAGCCCTTAAGGTGTAACACCACACAACCCAATAGTTTGGTCATAGGTGACTCCATTGCGAGAGGCACTGATATCCCTCTCACAGGCTGGATAAAAATATGGTTACAGTTAGTTGCTTGTCAAGGGCCAGGATTCACCATATCTCACACGCACTCAGGTCACTAAACCCCAAGTACCAGTATGACTCAGTCATAGTCCACGTGGGCATAAATGACCTGAGACATACCTCCCTGGACTATATGAAGACAGACATGATTGAGCTCTCAAAATATATCACAGAAGGGTATGAGCGTAGCATTGAGTAGAATTCTACCGTCTCTAAGGATACCAACAGAAAATTATTGACTTTAATAGTTGGTTAGATATGGTGTCGTTCCAAATGGTCCAGTATTTGTCAGCCTGGGACAACATGATTGGCAGACCATACTGCTTTCCCAAGAATGAACTTGACCTGTCATCACTAGGCTTTTGGATATTGGCCAAAACATTATCCACCCTTACAGTTTCCTTTTTAGGCTTCGGGAAACAGACAAACCTTCCAATATAGCAACATCTATTCATCTAAAAGTAATAGTGCTCAATGCTAGGAGTCTCAAAAAGAAACTACATTCCCTGGACACACTCCTCATCCTGGAGAATGCTAATGTCTGTGCAGTTACTGAGACATGGTTCAAAGTTACAGAAAGTACCCAGCAGTGCAAGGGTATAATGCCTTTTACACATTCTGACCACCCACTGCAGATCAAAGGACATAAGGTAGAGGTGTATCCATCTACATAAAGGATAAGCACACCTCAAAACTGGTCAAACAATATGACACACTCGAGCTACTATAACTAATGATAGGAAAAATACCTTCTCTTATTCTTGCTAGCTACAAGTCCCCCAACATGAACTAGGAAAACCATACCACATACCTGAATTTACTAAAATCTCTTACCATTCAAGCCCAATACCATACTCATGGGTGATTTCAACTACTCCTCCAATAGCTGGGAAACATAAACAATGACTAACATGCAGGCTCAAAGATTTATAGACTTTGTCACTGTAAATTGCCCTGGAGTAGCTAGCCTGCACTCCCACTAAGGGTACAAATATCCTAGACCTGGTGCTCACAAATAAGGGAAAGCATTGCAACTTCCACCCCACCCCCACCCCCCAAGAGTGATGTTTTCATTGGTTAGATAAGATCGCAAAGTGATATCTCCCTTGAAACAAATGTAAAACTAGAACTCTCACTTAATCTCAAAACCTTTAAGAACTTTTCTAAGACAAACTTCCTCCATTAAGTGATGGCATAGCAAATTTCTAGGCTTCCCAAACCTAGAAAACACAGAAACCTGTGCAGAGGCATAATCAAAAGCCTTGTATGACTGTTCATGGAAACAGCAGTACCAGACCAAAATAAGCCTGGGACAAACCAGAAAAGCAAGCCACCCTGGTGGACCCCTGCTATAAATAGGTAGTACAACAACATCAAGAAAATCCTGTCTAGAAGCAAGAATGTGCATAACAGAGCAAAAACTCCCTCAATCTAAAAATCAAATCAGAGGATTAGTCAAGCAACTTTTGAGGTAAAAGTAGCTTCCCAAGCTAAGATTTACCATAAGGTATTTTTCAGTTTTGTCTGCAATTTTAAGGGCAACACACAACAATGTGTGTAGTTAGTCATAGACAGCATCATGTATACCCAACCAGAAGATATAACAAATTTTCTGGCTGATAAATTCATCTCAAATTTCATCTCAAGTTACCCCCACCCCCTCCCAAGAAATAGCTTCCACAATTGCTCAACCAATTATCACCAAAGAACAGGCTGTCACTGTGCTATCTAAAGCTAAAACATGGCTTAAATGGGTCCTGACATTATCCACAGGATGCCTCTTAAACAGCTTGAAACAGTACCAATCTGTCCCACTATGATCTCTATTTAACCACAGCCTCCAGACTGGCTTTATCCTTGTGGAGTGGAAGACAGCAACAGTCATCCTTCTGCATAAAGGTGGACCATCAACAGACCCAGGAAATAACAGACCAATAAGTTTGACTAGTCTTATATGGAAGGCCATGGAAAGATTAATCACAAGCCTGATAAATAATGACATATAAAACCTCCAAAGACAGGGCCCAACCCAGTTCAGCTTTGTTAAGGGCAGGATATGCCTGTTCAATCTGGTGGACTTCTTTGACAAAGTCACTAGGGCTATGGATGAGCGTAAAACAGTGAATACTTTCAGCCTTGACCTGGTTATGGCTTTTGATACTATTCCATACTCAGGTACTATAGATAAACTCACAAAATTGGGCACAAATCCCTGTCATCACATGGATAGCCAAATGGCTCATGGACAAGGCACAAGTTGTTAGAGTGGGAGAATCCAGATCCCTCAAGAAGCCAGTTATTAGTGGTATGCCACAGTAATCATTGCTAGGACTTTCTTGTTTGGAATATACTTTTTTGAAGTCAAGGCTAATGCAGAAAGCCTGTGGTTGATCAAGTTTGCTGACAACTGGAAATTGGGGGCATTCAGTGAATCCCCCAACAATGGAGATATTCATTCAGAAGGGTCTGACTCAGACACATGATTGTTGCTAGATCCATGGTCTAAATCTAAATGCAAAAAAAAAAAAAAGAATGCATAATCATACCCTTTGGGATGTCAAATACCCTTGCAAATTACAACATTAATAGCATACTTCTAAGAGTGGACTCAGAGGTGTGACAACAAGGAACACAGATAGGCAGTAGCCAAAAAGTTTACTACCATATATCTACACTGGTGAGGAAATCCTTCTATGTGGCACAGTGTATAATTAAAGGCATGGAATCCAGATCCAAGGAAGTTATAGTCTCCTTGTACTTGACCCACATCAAACAATAATTGAGTACAATGCACCTTTTGGCATGTACTTGAACACACACCTGCAACAGTTGGAGTTGCCTGTGAGGTTCATTTCAAAACATACAGAGTGTAAACAACATGTCCTATGCAGATTGACCAAATGCCCTATCCTTTACTCTGTCTCCTACTGACTATTAATTGGTAATCTATTCCTAACCTACAAGGCACCCTTAAATCCAGCCCTGATAGAACTGTACACATTCGCAAGACAAACAGCTGAAGGACCACCTGCTCCAAGGATGTAAACCTGGGCTGTGACATGATAAAATATGCTGGGGAGACAGATTGTGTCTTAGAGATTATCCCTTTACTGAAACAGGCTTCCTACTGAAGTAAACAAAATCTAAAGGTAATGCTACTCAATGCTAGAAGTCTAAACCTCAAAATGCAATCTCTCGAGGCACTCCTGAAAATGGAGAACATCAATATCTATGCAGTAACTGAGACCTGGTTCAAGGCTCCAGAGAGCACCCCTGCAATACCAGGCTACAACTCTTACCACACTTTTCGGCCACCAAACCAGGATCGAAACACTACAGGCGGAGGAGTGTCCATATTCACCAAGGATATTCACACCACCAGGTTAGTTACCCACCAAAATGCATCTGAAATTCTCCAGGTGCAACTAATACTAGGTAAGACTGCAATCCAAAATGTATCTTGCTACAGATCCCCCAAGATTCTCACTACACCTTTCTAAACATGCTGGAAAATATTAATATACAACAAAACACCCTAATACTGGGTGATTTCAACTACCCTGCCATTAACTGGGAAAACAACTCATGTACCAGCACCTTTGCCCGACGGTTCTTGGAATTCATAAATTTCAATGCCCTGGATCAACTAATCCATAGTCCCACCAGGGGGGTCCAATATCCTAGACCTGGTCATTACCAACATGGGGAATTGATACTCCACACCTATGGTCACCTGCTCGTTGGTCAGGTCAGACCATAAGCTAATCACCCTTAACATCCACATCCCACCCCCACCCCCCAGTAAGGAAGCATCCATAAAAAACTTCTCCAAAGCCAACTTCATGCTACTCAAATCAGAAGTTACAAATTTCGTGACACCCATGCAGATGGGAACTGAAAGTTCGAGTGCTGAGTCCTACACTAAGGCACTGCATGAGCACATCCACTCATGCATGAATCGTGCCATCCCAAATAGAACCAAGATGCTCTCCTCCAAAAAAAGGAAGCCGGTCTGGTGGTCCTCTGCCATAAACAAACTTTACAACAAAAGGAATGAAACTGTTGCAGAAAAGAGGAAAATCCCGGAATGCAAAAAACTCAATTACCAGCATCAGTAAGAAGCTGAGATCCCTCATAAAATCCTCAAAAGCTAGTAACGAAAATAAAATTGCCAAATATTCCAAGGACAACCACAAGGCATACTATAACTATGTCAAGAATCTAAATGGCAATGCTCAGATCTGCTCTGAGATACTACAGACTGGCATTAAATATACTGATCCCAAGGATATTGCCCATATCCTGGCAGATCGATTCAGTGCCAACTTTACCCCCCTCTCACCCCCTAAATGGCCATCTCAATACCGGAAGATAGCCAAATTCCAGTAATAATGGCCACACAGTTAAAAAAATGCACACTCCAAAGCTAAGAATACAGCATCCATGGGACCAGATGACATCCCGGGCTGTGTACTACATGAACTACAAAATGAACTGGCACCTCACCTAAGTGTCATGTTTAATCATACCCTCACCTCAGGCTTTGTGCCTACAGAGTGGCACACAGCTAAAGTTATCCCACTCCACAAGGGGGGATCAAGCTTGGATCCCGGGCACTACTGCCCCATCAGTCTGACGAGCCTGATCTGCAAGGCTATGGAACATATTATCATGGAACTTATAAACAAAGGCACTGGCAACCTTCAGACACTGGACCCCAACCAGTTTGGGTTTGTGAAGGGACAATCTTGACTTCTGAACCTGATTGACTTCTTCAAATCAGTCTCCAGAGCCATGGGCGAGGGTAAGGCAGTCCACACAGCCTATCTGGACTTTGCCAAGGTCTTTGACACCATCCCCCACTCTGGAATCATAGATAAACTTAGTAAGATGAGCATTAATCCCAACATCATTCGATGGGTTGCCAACTGGTTTACTGACAGAACCCATACTGTAAAAGTAGTTGACTCCAAATCCAGCTCCAGACAAGTGACAAGTACCTCAGGGTTCAGTCCTGGGACCTCTCTTGTTTGGTATCTACTTCTTGGAAGTACAGGCCAACACTAAGGGACTCTGGCAGATGACTGCAAACTGGGAGCCATTATCGAATCCCCAAATGATGTGGATACTCTACAAAAGGGCCTTACAAAAACAGATGCTTGGTGCCAGAGCCATGGGCTCAAGCTCAATGCCAAGAAATGTATAGTTATCCCCTTTGGGAAAAAACATGTACCCATGAATTACCACATAGGTGGCAGTACACTAAACACAGAGGAGACTTAGGGACACAGGTGGACAGTGGTCTCACCTTCAATAACCACATCGCCACAACAGTCAAGAAATCCTTCTATGTGGCATACCTCACCACTAAGGGCTTTTCATCCAGAAAAAAGGAGGTCATTGTCCCACTGTACTCATCCCTCATTAGATCCATTATAGAATACAATGCCCCATTTGGTATGTACCTCTCAAGACATCCGCAACAACTGGAAAGGCCACAGAAATACCTCATTAAAAGAATCTCAGGCCTAAAGCACATGCCCTATGCTGACCACCTTAAAAAACTCCAGCTATACTCTGTCGCATATCGTCTACTCTGAGGCGATCTCTGCTTAACATACAAGGCCATGTCAAACCCAGAGCTGTTGGACATGCTACACTTAAAGAAATCCCAATCCCTCACAATCCAGGGATCTAAACCTTGTCATCACAATAAACAAAACATGCTGGAGGGATAGGTTCCTGACCCACAGACTCCCCAAACTCTGGAATAGACTGCCCATACATGTCAAGCAAAGCGCCTCTTTGGCCCTCTTCAAAAGGAACCTTGATGATTGGATGGAAGATAGGAAATTCACCCCAGGGATCACGTCAGTCGCTCTGCTAGACAGGGGTCCAGGGAAGTAAATAGTTTGGGAATAAATAGCCAGGGAATTGTTATGGCTAGGCTTGTATAGGCCCTAGGGCCGATAGCCTAGTACCAACCTATGAACCTATAAACCAGAGCCTTTCCCTGACCCTCTTCAAATGCAATTAGGATTAATGGGTAGGGAATCATAAATTCACTCCAGCAGTGGTGCCCATGTCCCTTATGCACTGGTGGTGTCTGTAAACTATAAATAGGCATAAACACAAATCTAACCACAAAAAGCAGGAGTCCAGCACACAGTGGTGTAGAAAACTTCTTCTGTTTATTAATACGTATCCACCAGGCACCGGTTTCGGTGTGAAATTTACACACACATATATATATATATATATATATATATATATATATATATATATATATATATATATGGTGGTTCAGTGGTTAGCATTGTCGCCTCACATGTGGTCGCGTGGGTTTCCTCTGGGTGCTCCGGTTTCCTCCCACATCCCAAAGACATGCAGTAGGTGGATTGGACACTCTAAATTTGCCCTAGGTGTGAGTGTGTGTGTGTGTGTGTGTGTGTGTGTGTGTGTGTGTGTGTGTGTGTGTGTGTGTGTGTGTGTGCGCCTTCTGTGGAAAGTTGGGCACAGGGCTGGCAACTCGACACTGTAAAACTCCACTGCCAATCATGAGCAGACAGGTGATCCGCTGTGGCAACCGCTAACCGGGAAAAGCCGAAAGAAGAAGAAGTTAAAGAACTCTGCTGATTGGATGGCTATAATTGTTCATTAAGTCCAGGTGGAAATAAACCCCCCAGTCTGATAATCCATTTCCTTTCTTTATTATCAAGTATATTGTGCCAACCAAATTTGTTAACCCTGTTGCCTATAATTCTAGTCAAGTCAAGTCAAGTAAAACTTTATTGTCATCTAGACCATACAGCATGTGCACAGCTGAATGAAACGACGTTTCTCAAAGCTCATTTGCAAATAACTTAAATTAAAAAATAACATAACAGCAATACCAACAACAGCAACAACAACAGCAGCAGTAGCAGCAACAGCAAAGTCCAAGCGACCAAGATACAAATAACCGTTCCTAACTGTTCTTTGCCAGACCCAGAGTTGACAACTAGTGACAGCATCCATCCCACCATCCACACTATTGTTAACTCCATCCCAAACACCAACTAAAAGTTCCAAAGTCCCATCCGTTCACCTTGGACCACTCCAATCCTGTCCACCAGCACAGCACTACCGCACACTCGATCAATCCATATTGGCCGCAACAATCTTTTCCCTCTACACCATCCTCACTGATCAGCAGCTCTATCCACCAACACCACCATCACTCCACTGTCCGGACCTGTCCTCAACCACCACCAAAGACCGATATCCACAAGCCATGCTCCAGTACCACTCTCAACACAACCGCCATCCCTGAAGGCCCGAGACGAACACGGCCTACTGAACAGCCACCGCAAAATCCAAAAAAAACAAGGCAATCCATGAGAACCCACTTGAAAAACATCAATGCTTCATCCCACACACCGACAACAAAACACCTCACAGAACTGATGACACCCGATAGGAAAAAAAACACATAAATATAAAAAAACATGTAATACACATCTGGGAGCCAGATAATCCACTGCCATTCAAAGTGCCACTGAAATTAGCTGTTGTATGTACCAAAGTGTATTTGTAAAGTGCACTGGTGGATATTTTTACTCTGATGTCACTCATATGTTCAAATATCCGTAATCTTACTGGTTCAAGAGGTTTGTCCTATATAGAAAACTGAGCATGAACATGTAGCTAGGTATATCACCCAACCTGTACCACAACTGGCCAAAAATCTTATGTCAAAAACAGTCCCTGTATTTTTACTAGAAAAATGTTTAGACATAGCAATCCTTGTACAATGTACACAATGACCACATGGTACACATCCATATAGAGATTCTCCTGTGATTATTCTTTTGGGATGCAGAACCTATCAAAGGAAAGGCCCTTTTGTAATGACTGAAATAGGACCCTAAGTTCCTGCCCCTATGGAAAGAAAAGAGGCATTTTTCTGGTAAAATTTCTGATAGCCTGTGTTCTGCTAACAGTTTATTCCAATTTCTGTTGACACTATCCAAAAGTGTGTTGGTGTTCCATCCATAGGTTGTCATTAATCTGATATCCGAATGACTGGGACGTGATTTGTCTTTATAAACAAGTAAATCATCCCTATTTGCTATGGTGGCCCATTTTCTAGCAGTCAATATAGTGCCAATAGGATAACCCATAGCCTTAAACCTGTTGATTAGATCCTGTTTGAAATATTGGTATCTATCAGGATTGCAGCAAATATGTTTCATACAGAGGAATTGCGATTTGGAGATGTTACGTGTGATGTGTGGAGTGTAAAAACGAGACGCATGTAGAAGTGAGTTGTATTGGGGTTATTTGCAATGTACCTAGGTATCCAAAGTGTGATCTGGATTTCTGGTAACTACCACATCCAAAAATATGATTTGTTCCTTATGATAATTAGCTGTAAAATGAATACCCCACTTGTTATCATTCAAGTATTCCACAAACTCCTTCAAATATAGCTCATCAGCCCTCCAAACCATCCAACAATCATCCAGAAAACCTTTCCATATGTCAGTTTTGTTAAGATAGATATTATGTGTTGGATCGTAAATTAGTTGTTCCTCTAAATAGGCCATGAAAAGGTCAATATAAATTGGAGTGAAAGAAGCTCCCATGGCTGTGCTCTGGACCTGCCAAAAAACATTTATCCTGATAATAAAAAATATTTTTGGTCAGTACCTGTTCAGCCAAGACAAATAAGAAAAGTGTTGAACCCCGGTGGATATAGCTCAGCTTGACATAGCCAATGTTTTAAAGCCCGTAGGTCAGCCCAGTGAGGGCTATTGGTGTAAAGGGATGCAACATCCAGAGTACATAGCAACCAGTCCAGCTCCAATTGCATATCATAAATGATACGCAGAAATTCAGTTGTATCCTGAATGTGAGCCCAGACCCATTTCAAAAGATGTTTTAAATAGTCAGTCAGAAATTTTGATAGGGGCTCAGTGAGAGAGCCCCGACCAGACACAATCCATCTGCCTGGGGGATCATAAAGATTTTTATGTATTTTTGGGAGAAGATATACATATTGGTGCCTGGGATCATCCACTGTTAAGTGTTGCAACACCGAATCCGAAATGACACCCTCCTCTAGCTGACAGAAGAAACTGGTCTAGTTGATGTGTGAACCTAGGACCGGGATCAAGGGGCAAATGCATATAATAGCTCCCATCACTTAGTTGTTTAAGGGCTTCAGCATGATATTTATCCCTATCCATTACAAGAATGGCACTACCCTTGTCAGCTGGTAAAATGGCCAATTGCTTATTATGTTGCAACTTAGATATTACCTGTTGTTCCGTCTTTGAGAGATTATTGGCCATTATCCTGGTTTCACGTGAATGAAAATGTAAATATTTAAGTACGGTGTTAAGAAACATATGGACACAGTGGTGCATAGGAGGCATAAAGGGGATTTGCAAAATCTAAAAGAATGATCAACCTGCTGAGTAGTAGATGTATCAAAATATAATCTGAGGTTAAGTACACAGCAAAATGCCATAACATCCTGTACTAGAGAGTCTTCTGAAACAAAAAAGCCAGGCACAAAGTTCAGCCCTTTACTGAGTACTTGTAATTCCAACCGTGATAAAGGTGTTGATGAAATTTTAAGTACATTCATAAATTATTCTATTTCTGTGTCATAATTCTGAGTAGTGTTTCCACATTGCTGGCCTTTGTGATGCTTTTTCCCACCCCTGTTGGCCCTGCCCCTAAAGGGATGTCAGAGTTCCTACGTTTGGAAGCCAGGGAAGTTATGTTGGATTGTAAATCTGTGTCCGTGATGAAGGACGACTCCTCCCCTGATGTACCATCATATGGTCTTGAAGATTTTTTAAGAATGGACCTAGGCCTTTTCCTCTTGGTAGGCTTAGACCCCAAATTCCCAAAGATCACATTTTTGTATGGACCAAATGGGTTACCTCTTTCATAATCACCTTTATCCCTATGGAACTTCTGCATCTTCCTATCCTTTAACTGTTGTTCAAGGGCAAGCCATTCCTCACTCAATTGGTTTAAACAAGAGGTATAACAAGGCTGGCTCTCAAATGCTTTACTTTCCTCACAAATCGTGGCATCTTCAGTGATGCATCTATGGACCGTTCATAATATGCACTACGTACATCAACTAAGCTCATTAAAGCCTTCTGTTGTGCAGAAGCCCATTGCTCAGCTAAATCATCATCAATGTGTGCTGCTAATGGTTGGATGTGTACCTTTAACCCCCTTGGGGCAATTCCCATAGCTTGATATGCCTTGAAAAGTCTAAAGTGCCACACATTTGTTTGTAATGATCGCATGCTCTGGTAAGTCTCTGAAAGACCACCATGCATGTATTATTGGGTATAGAAGAATCCCCTATTTCAGCAGAAGGACACCCCAAGTCCCAAACCAAATATACCCAAATCATCCCTGTCTGCTGGCAATCCCTTTAGGAGCTAGTTCACATCCATAATCTTGAATATGAGCAATCTGGCTGAGCAATTATTGGCCAGAAATGATAAAATATAAAAAAACAAAAATAGGAAAAAGGACCAATAATTGACAGAGTAATATATGGCTGTCATAAAAACTTGTGATTGTGGCTGAATATATACAAGCATATGGGATATAGGATGGTGTAAATCAAAACACATAGATGTGTAGCCAAATATGCATATACAAATCCCACAGACCAAATTATAAAATATTTGTATGTGGTCCAAACTCCCTACAACACCTTAAGTCCCCCCAACACAAGGAGGATCAATGGAAAGGGACAATAATAGCCAGTGCATGCAAAAATCCAAAAACAGAAATAAATATGTCCTGTGGCTAAAACCCACATGCCACAGATCACAAACAAAGCTATGTTCCCCTATATACCAAGGGATAACAGTATTATTGATATCCAAATTCAAAGATGGGGGAACAATAATAGCCCTTTTATGCTTCAAATGATATACTGAGCGAAGCCCGCTGTTCAGTCTCTATCCGCACCACTACGTCTCTCATATAATATATAATTATTGAAGGTGAAAACAGAGTCCTGACCAAATACAAAAGTGCCGCAAAAACAGAGGATATATTAATAGTGTACACCAAGCAAACACATACCATGTGGAAGAGATACAACCATCCCAAATCACAACTATCCAACTAGTACCTAGCAAATAACAATGCAGTTGAAAGAAAAACAGGTAACTATAAAAGTTTTAAATACCCATTCAAAAATATGTATAATCCAAAAACCATCAGTAGACATGCTAATATGTATAGGCCATGCCACCCTCCTGAATAAAATGGAGTAAATATCTCAAGTCCCAAAAATTCTGATACCATCAGTCAAAATAAACATGGAGACAAAAAGACTCCCAAGTATAACAGTAATTGAGCAATATCAACAGAAAATATGAAAGTCACCATAAACAATAGGCCAACAAGCTGCTGTATAATGGCGGCGATATGAATATCCAGTCCATTCAATCCATGTATCCAGTGTTGTACTAGGAAGGCTTCCTGAAACATAGGTTCACCAGGTTCATTTGATCTGATGAGAATCCCTTCATGATAAGGTGGGCAATGTAGAAGGTCTTCTGACCCTGTGGGTTCTGTCACTCAGCCAGTTTGAACTGTCCGTATCAAGCATAAATTAGTAGTAACAAAGTAGAATAAACTGTTTAATCCAGAACAAACCCAATATGGAGGTAAGCCACGAGTGAACAACCCTTCAAGAACTGACACAGTTAATAATTCAAAAGATGTGTATCCCGCTCACTAATATAGAATGATGTTAGCACTTCAATGTATAGCAAAGAACTGTCCATCCAAAATGGATACAATGCGATAAACACAATGCCCAAAACTAAATCAACCGCTGTCATACAAATAAGCAGGATATAGAAATTATTTGTATGATGTATAGACCAGTAAAGTCCCAATCCCATATAAAGTAAAACAAAAAAGTCAAAAAAGCAAACCCAATATGAAGGTAGACCAACGGGCAAAAATCCCCTTTGAGGTTCCCCACAGTTAATGTTAGTGTTTTGGGGTCGTGCACTTGCACAAATCTAAGCCATCCTCTTGCCCTTAGCGGTAAAATTCAGGTAAAAATGGCTAGGCGTGTAAGGGTTCTTGATTTGTTAGCCTAGTAGTCTCTTACAAACCTATAATGGATTAGGACTGTGATTAGTGTCATCCCATAATTAACCATCAAAAGATGGAGTCACCATTGAGCAGTTGTTCTCAGCAATAAACAGAGAAATGGAGAACTGCCATTTTCACACCTTAGCTCATTCTCTCCAATAGAGCTCTGCAAGTTTGCACTGCTACTTCCAATTGGAGGAGCCTAAACTTTTTGATAGAATCAAAATATGTTCTTACATTTCAAACTAATGTTCATATATGTGGAACCATAGAAGTTACCAAAGAAGTGTTAAGGGCAAGCTTCTCAGTGCAAACTATTTTTATAGTGACAATATTCTTTAGGTTCTAGGCCTTAAACAGGATTTTATAAGCCACAGTAAATACAGTAACTATTAATTTTGAATTATTTTGTAAACCACTTACAATATCTCAGCAACCACTCAAGTAACACACATACTGTCAGCAGCATTTTATTCATCCAGCCGAGAGCCTTCGTATGAGGCTAAGCAGTTCTGTTTTTGCTATATGGTTGCCAAGATATTAAGATAAATATGAAATTTATGAGACTATAAATAAATATATAAACAAAAACTTTATATCTCTTTACCTGTATTAGAAAGTGGTCAAATTTACTACAGCTGTGTTTGCCATCATGCAAGCTTTGAGATGAAAGCTTTTAATACTTTGCATGTAGCATGGTTTTGGAATTATTAATGCAAATATGAACAGCAACATTTAATATCCAAGAGTGTCAGTAGGATGTAACTGCAAAAACACCTGGAGGCACCACTTAGCTGTAATGAAAGTGCCATTGGAAGCATAAGAACACAGAGCCTATATGTTATAATTTTACCATTATTGTATTAATAAGTAGCCCTTTGGGTCTAGTTATTATGTCGAGACTGAGACACCTGAGAACTGTTTTGGGCACCAGTTTCCTACTATTTTTTCTGAGATCACTGAAGGTGAGATGATTTTGGCTGGAGGAGGTGAGTTTAGTGCTCTAGTTAGAGCACAGAGAAGAAATGAGAAGAAGTCCAAGATTGACTGGACATCCTTCATAAGTATTACAGCTGTAGGCTCCTATAGAATGGCTATACCAGGTCAAAGTATAAGGCAGATGCCTGGAATAATTTGGACAAGGTTGGTAGCCAGGCTACTGGCATCACCACTACAGTGACATGAGTCAATGCAAGTCTGACCTGATTGGGCAATGAGAGGCTGAAGTTATGCTGCAGTCATCACCTCATTTTCATCTTTCCACTTAACAAATAGGCCACTGCATGCCACCAGCCATTTTCTCATTATCCCCCCTTTATGTCTCTAGCTCCTGCAGAGATTGAAAGAAATAGGTAGATGCAAAAATAATAGATTAGAGCATTTAAGAGCATATCTGAGTGAGTATTCATGCTCTATTGAAAAATGGCTCTATTTGCACATTCACAGTTGTAGCGATTAGACATAATTTTATATAACTTGTCTGCAGCAGAGCCACATATCTCAAAACTGGCATACCTGGAGGATAGTCGTATGACTGGGCAATGCTAGAAGTGAGCTTCTGTATGCCTTCTTCTGAACAGGTAGATAAGTGGATCATCAGGTTAAGTCTATATACACTGAGAATATTAACAAGGTTGCGGGTTTAGCCCCCCCCAAAAAAAAAATAGTTTGCTTATTATAGCAATATGTATTATTTTTCATCTCACTAATATCAGTACACCACTGCAAGGCCCAATATATATATATATATATATATATATATATATATATATATATATATATATATATATATATATAATACCCATAAGTAGTAGTTTGCTAGCCATTTCACAGTAAATACAGCACAGTTATCTGTCCCTTTTCTCTCCCCTGTGCTGCATCTACTGTATTTATTGTGTGATCAGTATGTGTTTATGTATATGTACAGCTTTATTTTTGTCAAAACTCAAATATCAGTACTGGCAACAAGCTTGAACATGCTATCTTGATAAATGGCTCCTACTGTTAATATTCTCTTATGTCAGATTGCATGTAAGGATGACCTTTGGCTTAGGCCTTCCTCCCATATGTTATAATCACACAAATAGGATGATGACACACCCATGTAAGTCCTTCTATTAAAAGGTTATTACGTTTACTGTATGGTTATCAACATAATTAAGAATACATTATCTGATGTTTTTGTATTTCTCTTCCCCCACCTACTTTGTTGATATCCTTTTATCTGTCATTCATTTATGTTGTTACTTTTTTGTTTTTCTCCATATCTGCTACTATTATATGGAGCAGCACAGCAATCTGCACCTAACCCACTGGCAAGACCTGTCATCCCCTCACAAGTGGCAGCAGTAGTGCCAGCATCACCACCACTACCAACAGAGGTAATCAGCACATCTGGGTCACAGTCTGCTACTGTTGCCGCCACACTTCCTGCCTTACTTGCATCATCTATCACAAATAGCCACATACCAGAGGGTAGTACAGTGGTATCAACCAGTAGCAGTCAAATGGAGATTATACTTTTTTTTACTCTTCAGCAGCTGAAAGAGGATGTGGCAGGGATAATAAACAGGTGATTAGATGCCTACATCAGACCATGGAGACTATGCCCTGGTAGCACACTGAGTTTTGTCCCTACTCAGTGCTGACTCTACCTTATGAGTAAGGATCCAGTTGTGGTGGATTATGGGGTGATGTGTAATCTCTCTCTAGGTCCAATCAGAAAGGCACTGCATCTGCACCCATTCCTATCCCCTAACCCAGCACTCCTCCTCCCCTTTGTGCCTATGCCCCCTCCTTCATGTTGTACAAGCCTCCCCTCAGTCTTGCCTTACATCTGTGTGTTTGTCTCCCTAACATAGTGCTCATCCTTCATCATTGTGTTACCCCACACCTTGTCAGTTAAGTCAGTCATTCTTTGCTAACTACCCTTCCCCTCTTACCAACCATTTACTTCCTCGTCTCTTCCCCAGCTTTCACTTCTGTAACAAAAAAAAATTCAACCCATACTTCTTAACTTCCCAGATATTGACTAATATATATGTCACTGGTTCATATTGTTTGATGTTCTTGCCTTTAAAAGTGCACTCTTCTGATAAATAATTGTGGCTTGACATCATTAAATAATTATAGTTATTGCTGGACTTCTCCAGGATTATTGAGTTAAAAAGTTGAGAAGTATGCTCCTATCCCACTCCTACCTGACCATTCCTTACTTGTTCACCTTGTGGTCTACACTCTCTTTGCTTCGCCTTTTCAGCTCTGTCCTATACTCCTGTCTTAAACCTTTAATCTAGTCAAAAATATATAAACACAGCAAACACATCCCCATGAAGACCATAAAACAGAAATTTACTTTCTGTGTTCATACATTGCATAACGAGTTGCAGAGAGCACTGTCAATGTGCAGGTACAACTAATGAAAAATGGCATTCCTTGTCCTACAGTAAAACCGAAGTCCAGTCCTTGTCAAGCATTATAATCTTGCCATCAGTCACACATATGGGCTAAGTGTTCTGTCACCATGCAAATATGAAATAAAGAAAAGCTAACATCTTTATTCTACCTGCTTCAGTGGGCGAGTGTACTCATGAAATGTTATTTGACTGTGTCAATGCACTGAGTAGGCGATTTATATTGCATGGGGAGTTATATGTTGTTTTACAAGTGTTTGGCTTCCAGTCTGTAAGTGTGCTACATTTCCAAGATGGGTGTGTGTTTTATGACCCCTTTTAGTCTGAGTTAGTCAGTGGCTCCTCTTGTTAATGCACTGGTTCAGAAAATGTCACTAGGAAAGGCATGGATTCAAATACCTTTCAGGCCTATTTTTTCTTTTTTTGCTATGAGACTTTACTTGTACTACATTTCTCTGATATGTGTGCCTTATTATCCCTTTTAGTCTGACTGCTTCAGTGCTCACCTTGTTAGGGAACTGAGGACATACTAGCATTTGGGCTGAACTGATGGGTTGACAAAACTGGCAGTATCATAATTTCAATTTGTAATAACATTAGCATTATAGTATAGGTCCACTAATCATACTCTGATGTTGTTGGGACTGGTGCAGGTCAGCCAATCTTGTTACTTTACTGTGTCCCACCTCTACTGTTTAAGTTTCACATTATATTGCATTCAGATATTGTCATACCACCTTCTCCACTATGCTTCACCACTCTGTTTTGATGAGCAACTCCCTTTGTACTCATGTACTCATCTCTGATATTTCTGTTGCTATAGTGATTCCTCTACTCAATCCTTAGCCATACATATTTTCATTTCATGCAACATTTCTCTGCATACGTCTTGCTGTACATTAAATCAGCATTGTCAATGTTATTTTCCCATCTGTGCATGTGAACTTGAGATGACTATCAAAGATGCTCATGCACAGTCCATGTTTACCTCAGCTGCTTGTAATTTGTCTGTGGATCTGTGCTGCACCTCTAACAAAGATCTACTTGTTGCACAAAATGGCCTGGCTGCATGCAGTGGTAATAAGCACTGTGGTTAATTGCACATGAAATATAAATAATGATGACTTGGCCATGATATTGGATGCAATGTTTCTGAATCCCATGTATATCAATAATAAAATGCATATGCCTTGTAATTTTTCTAAGAATTAATGGAGTGCATTCGAGAGTCTAAGATGGTGGTCGTCTGAGCTGCACCCTCTCCACAAAGCTCTCTAACAAATTTGGATAATACCACATCTGCCAGTGACTCGACAGCTATAAACAGCCTAAAGAAAGGGAAAACTTGCAAGGAACCTGGTTTTATAGAAATCTTGAGTAAATCTACAAGTATCATCAGAATAACTTAGTTTTACTGCATAAAAAGTGTACAGTATGAGTTTACACATGTAAAATGGAGGCCTGAAGGCTTCAACACCTCTACATCAGACAGCAACCATGAGGGAAGTAAGAAACCAAAACCACTGTGTTGAAATGCCTAAAGAATTTGAAGGCATGGAAAATCAAACATCCAAAACTAAGCTCTCAGCAATAACATCCCCAGAAAAAGAAGCCATACCTAAAAGGCAAAAAAGTCTCTAAAGCACAACAGGATCTAAATAAAGATCCCTTTAAACAAAAACCTGAAAACTCCTTCACTATGGATGATCTGAAACGTGTCCTCCTTCCTCTACAAACTGCTGTTCAAGGCTTCTCAGATCAACTCAGCACATTTGGTGGAACTTTAAAACATATCGCTGAAAGAATGGATTCTTTAGAGGAAAGAATCATATCAAATGAAATGGACATAGACCAGCTAAAATCAGAACTGAAAGCCAAGAACAAGGCCCTGTCAGACATACACTCAAAACTGCTAGACCTAGAAGTGAGAAGCAGAAGGAATAATCTAATCATAAGAGGTGTACCGGAGAAATATGATCACAACCAATTGATCCCTACAATAAAGCAAATTCTCAGTGCACTACTACACACAAGAGAATTTCCATCAGAATGCACTATTGAAAGAGCCCACTGAGCTCACCCCCTAAATGGCCCATCTCAATACCGGAAGATTGCCAAATTCCAGTAATAATGGCCACACAGTTAAAAAAATGCACACTCCAAAGCTAAGAATACAGCATCCATGCATTTGGGTGTAACACACTCATATAATCCACTTAATACTGTTTGTAAATCTCAAATCAGCACAAGCTCACGATCTATATACATGAAACTACTAAACTTCCAGGACGTACAAGATGTTCTTTCCTCCTACAAAAAACAAAAACATTTTATGTGGAACAACTACCCTATCTCCATATCTCAAGATCTCCCCATGGACCATGGAAATAAAGGAAAATCATCGGAAACTATCGCCGTACTGTGCAGACCTCATCAAAAGGAAGATAAAGTTCCAAATGGGTTCCCAAATACTCTCACTTTCCACCAAAATGAAGTTAAATACTCCATGTCTTCGCCTAAGGAAGCTAATCCGATATTTCAGAAATGCTTTGGTAAAATACCTGAAGCATAGGTATAAATAAATATCATACCATTCTACTTAGTTTTTTTTTCATTCTCTTCCTTCCCAGAGCCATCGCTAACCTTTCTGATTGCAGCCGTCTGATCCTGAACCATCTACACACCACCTATTCCATGCACTGCAATTTTTATTTAAAGAAAAGACTTACACTCAGCTCTATCTACCAGGCCCCTTCAGCATGAAGTGAGCTTGCCAGTGAGACTCTCAAAAAGTGGCAACTAACATCTCCAATAATCCACAACAAAACAAAAATATGAAGTGCTTCCTGCAGTCTCATCCTTTCTTTTGTGGTCGAGATTGCAATGCTCATTATGGACGCCCTTCTCTCCTCACACTCTGTTGTCTCCCAGTATCCTAATTTGAGATTTGCAAATGCTATGGTTCCAATGTTAAAGCCTGCAATGAGAAGAGAAACCTTGCTGTGGATCTTGATCACAGCATCTTCAACCCACAAGATATGGTAATGCCTTTCTATTATATCCGGTATCTGTTTGGTATTTAAAAAAGAGCGTTGCAATCCAGTAAGCTCGTGAGGTGACTCACTTCTGTTTTAGATCCTGTGCAAATAAATCAAGCCACCGGTAAGAGTTGTAAGAGCAGTAAGCAACTAAAGGAATCCCATAAGAGGTGATAACCACTGCTCTGTTCTGCTTAAGCCAATGCTCAGCTAAGGTATCCCATGCCTCCAGCTGCTACGACTTATCTGGTGGGGTTCCCTGTGAATATGTCAAGTAAATCATACCCTTCTCTGCACCTACGGACTTACATTGTCAGGCTAGAATGTGTCAGGAGAGGTACGAAAAATGGATTTTTTGCGAGGAGGCATCAGGATAAGGAGGCATCAGGATAAGGCATAGAGTGTTGCTTGTGATTCTGAGCTCAGATTAGAGCTCAACTGTATTAGCGTAATGTTTTGCATGAACAGACCATAGCTTATAAACTACTTCTAGTGAGGTGAGTGTGGAATTGCATACTTGCTAGCTCTCTGGCCCATTCTAGACTAGAATTGGAAGGTTTGTGTCCTGCATATGTAGGGCAATCAGGGAATATTGGTCCGGTGCTCTAGTGGTTTAAAATGACATGAACTGTATCTAACTATTGTGCTTCCTTTAAAGTTAGGACACCAATGTATTATTGCCAGAGCTACACAACTCTGCTTCAGATAGATCTGCATTTGGGTGGAATCATACTATTCCTTACTGCATACTTGACACGATTCTCTTTGCAAGGTCTGGCTTGGTGATAAATTCACGTATATGAATTGTTTGAAAGTATTTATAAAAGCAAACAATATATCGTGCGCTGGTTTGTAAAGCACTCTAATCTTCACCAACTTTAAACCAATAGGCAAGCTTAATGACCTGATAATTGTAGTAGTCAAGTGCTTGATATGACAATACACATATGCTCTGTTGTTTATTTTAACCTGTTGTAACACACTCATATAATCCACTTAACACTGTTTGTAGCTAATTGCTGAAACATCTCGCTTCCTTTGAACATTTTTGCAATGGTTTTAATTCACTTCTTTAACATCTATATCCTTGTTAAAGGAAGGATTTTGTCCTGTATACTTCTCTAAGGTATAATTTATCTATTTAATATAACCTCAATGTTACATAAATTCTGTTACTACCTTAATTTGGCAAAAACTTCACTTTAGAGCTTGTTGGATAAGTTAGTAGGGTACCTGATGATAGCATTTGGAATAAGATTATTATTGTACATAGCATGTAAATTGCGTTCTTTGTTGGTGTTAGATAATCCCATATTGTTCCAAGAATATGCTTACTTGCTATTGCTTTTTTTTTTTCTTTTTCTCTCATATATCGGGTATTTGTGGGTAGGCACAGGGGTAGGTTTGAGACAGTATAGTGATGCATTATCATTAGTAAAATATTGGTACACAGGCGGTAAAACTATCTTAAGTCTCACAACAGACCCCAGATCACTCTGGTTACCTCAGATTCGCATCCAACTCAAACTATGGTCCATATAAAAAATAGGTATGGCGTGGAAAATATCTTCATGGAATGTTAGGGGACTCCAAGACAAAAATAAAAGAAACTTGTTAATGCACCTCCTCTTAAAATCAGACTCGGACATTTGTTTTATTCAAGCGACCCACATGGTTGAAGGGGACTGGGGCAAAGAAAAAAAGAGGAAATGGGTTAAGGATATTATTTCAGCAGGAAATAGCTCTAACTCTAAAGGGGTAGCTATTATCATTAAAAACGTATTTGCTCATTTACAACCGGAACAAACCCT
Source organism: Protopterus annectens (assembly GCF_019279795.1). Lineage (NCBI taxonomy): Eukaryota > Metazoa > Chordata > Ceratodontiformes > Protopteridae > Protopterus > Protopterus annectens. The sequence continues at coordinate 1,765,496,809 of NC_056737.1, forward strand.
GTACAAACCGTGACTAACCCCCATTCAAACATAATTCATCAATGAGAACCTCATTACAAGAATAACTGACTCTCTAACTGTTTAAAAGTCTGTGTATCACCAACCTACTGGAAAGATTTAAAGTTAACGCTACACCATGTATGATAACCACCTTAATATATGTGTTTTCCTTTTACAGATGAAATCTTTAACTATTTCTTTCTCAGCTACTTGCTTCCAACCTTTGCTGTGTGTATGTGAGAAAAACATGTACCTGTGTGTACATATCGTTAAACAAATCTCAGTTTTGTGATAACTCACTGTAGTAATTTAATTGTATTTACATTTGTTTTTGTACATTTCGAGCTTTTCTCCCTGGGCCTTCGCTGAAAATGGACCTGTATCCAGTCGGACTTTCCCGGTTAACAAATGTAAAATAAATAAATAAAATACATTTACACCTACTATTTTAGACAAAGATTCAGACCACGAAGGTAGGTGGAGTTATTTTACATACTCAACCCCATTACTCCCCAAACCTATATTAGTCCTTAATATAAATATATATATATATATATATATATATATATATATATATATATATATATGGACCATGCTCTGGACAACATGACTTTATTATGAAGATCTATAACCTCTTACTTAATTTCCCGAATTTTATTACATCCTGGAGGGTGACTGGAATTCTGTAATTGATCCTAGCCTTCACCTCTCTAGTAGATCTAAATCATACAATACACAAGCCTCACTTGCCGTGATGGATTTAATTTCGGACTTTGGACTGATAGACCCTGTTTCCTTTAGGGATAACATTCATAATAAAAACAATTATACATGCTATTCCAGATGTTGTAACTCATGGTCCTGTATAGATTTTTTTTCTAATCTCCGATATATTAACAAATTGGCAAATAAAATACTTTGCTGACCCAAGGTTTCTTTCAGACCACTCAAAGATTTCTGTATTAATAAACCCTGAGCATTACCCCCCTATAATCCCTACAGCTTCTAACTGGTCTTTAAATAACAATTTGCTACATAATTCTTCAGTTACGGATGAAATTACACTAGCTTTAAAAGAGCTCAATACTGACCCTCGCAACACAGACATTCCCTATGACATCCAATGGGCTGCGTGCAAAACTGTGATCAGAGGTCTTTTTATACAAAAATCCACCTATCTTAAAAAACTAAGGAAAGAGAAAGAAAACCAGTTGATATCTGAAATTATGGATTAAGATGACAGGATCCAAATCAACCACTCCCCAACCTTGGAAAAAGAAATGATAGACAAACAAAAGGAATTATTTGACCTGCACCATTCCAATTACTCCCTGCAAGAACTTCAAGAACTTAGGTATATAACAAAGTACTCCAAATGGATACAAACTCCTTCCAAAGAACTAGCCAGACTAATCGAGAATAAACAGAGATCACCCAAGATTAAGCTTATTTATCACCAGAGTACAATTTACAAATCAGATTCAAAAATTATCCAACTATTTCATCAACTTTATTCAGATATCTATGCAAGCAACAATCAAAAAATCCCAATCCCAGAGATAAAAAATTATCATAACAACATCACTTTCCCAAAACTTAATGAAGAACAGAAAAATATTCCACTTGCCCCTCTTAGCTTACAAGAAGTCATAAATAGCATTGATAATCTTAAGCTAGGGAAAGCTCCAGAGCCAGACGGCTATTCTACTGACTTTTATAAAACCTTTAAAGAGGTACTAGCTCCTATCTTTCTTAATCTATTCAACTGCATCTCACTTAACGGAATATCGGACCTTTACCTCAACTATTCAAAGACCATATTGCTCCTCAAAAACAACTTGGATAAATCGAATGTGAACAATTACTAGGCCAATCTCTGAATGTTGACATCAATTTTTTTTTCCACCTTGCTAGCTGAAAGAATTAAAAAAAGTAATCACTTCCATGATTTCCAAAGAGCAAGCAGGTTTTATGTCTCAAAGACATACCTGGGACAATACACTGACACTAGAATCCATGATTGGCCTTTTGAAAAATGATAAATCCCCTAGATGCACAATGATTCTAGATGCGTCCAAGGCATTTGATAGAGTCAACTGGAGTTTTCTGTTCACAGTTTTATCCTACTTTGATATCCCCTCTAGCTTTATTAATATAATCAAAATTCTGTACAGCAGTTCATACACGTGTATACCTATAAATAAGAAAATTTCAAAGCCAATAAAAATTTCAAACGGTACCAGACAAGGGCGCCCCTCTCGCCTGTTCTTTTTAATCTGTATCTTGAACCATTATTTCTTTCCATTAAACAATCAACTTACCACTCAATACCTAAAATATTGCACACAAATATAAGTCTCACTACATTTGCCGATGACCTGAATGTTTACTTTGAACATCCTTTGACTGATTATTAAAAAAATTATTGGCTACTATAAACACATTTGCCCATATATCTGATTATACAATCAATCATAATAAATTATTCACATTCCCGATCAATCCAGCAGCTCATAAAGAAGACCTCTTTCCAGTCTCTCCCTTTAACATGTCTTATTTTTGCAAATAATTAGGGGTATGCTATGACCACTCTTTCTCTTCTACAGTATTTTCTAATGTTTCCCAGTTATGGTCAACACTACCCCAAGACCTAAACAGGGGGCAGCATTTGAAACTGCCCCTAATATGTAAAGCATCTATTACTAAAATGAACATCTTCCCCAAAGTTCCTGTATCACCTATATGGATTTCTCTACTTCATTCCCAACTCATTCTTCATTAAAATTCACAAAGCTTTTGCAAAATTTATCTGGCATCCAAAATCAGAGTATCAAATCAGAGACTCATTTTCCCAAAATCTAAAGGAGATCTTGGCATGCCAGACCTCCATCTTTGCTATATTATTTTGCAAGCCAACAGATTCATTTATATCCTTAATTATCTCCCATCTAAGCATACATGGACTCCCTCTTGGGTTAAAATATGGTATAATCATATTCTGGAAAACACCTTAAATCCCAAAGCTCTCCCCTTCTTAGACCTAGTAACTCTCAGGAAACTAAAAATACACCATATCCTGAAATGTAAAATTAATTCCTTCCGAGAGATTTTTAAATCCCTGAAGCTGGATAAAGCTCTCCTCCTATTCCAACCCATTCATCTAAACCCAAATATCAAGTTAAATAATAACATGATCAACCTTGGTGACTTTCCTTTAATAAAAGACTACTCTTTATGGGACATTCACAAGCATAAAGCTCTTTCACCACTAGAATTAAGAGATACCTTAAAAGTATCTAAGAAATACATTATAATTCTACATCAAATCAGGGAGTTCACTACAGCTCTAATTCAAGACCTCACGATTCCAGACCATGACTTCAGACAGGTATGTAATCTGATCCAGATCTTATCAAGCAATAAGAATATGTTGTCACGCTCTTGTAAACTTATAGATACAATCAGGTTTCAAGATAGGTTGGTATATGCAAAATTCTGGGATCAACAAGGGATTATCTTAACAGATGAACAAAATGTTTCAGCTATTAAATCCACCCTCATATTCTCCCCTTTCAAAAAGCTCATGTATACACAATTCATGATTGACAATAACCTATACTACACTCCCACTCATTTAAACAACTTTAACCCTAAAACATCCCCTGCCTGTCCCTGCTGCTCTTCCCCCACGCTGATAATCTTACATATAATCTGGTTGCGCCACTACTCACACAGTATTTGGTGCTCTCTAAAGGTGAGACTTGAAAAGATGGGCTGCCACAAATCAACTCTCTTCTGGGAAATGGCTTTATTACACATTACTAACCTTAAATTTTCAAAATTAAGATTTCACATCCTAATAACACTGTGCCTTCTAGTTAAATTTTATATCCCCAAAAATTGGTTAGATTGCTCTAAAATGTCTTGGAGTGGGTTCAGAAATATGGCTGTTAAATACATTACTTCTCAAAAGCTCATTATTACCAATGCACGTTAGCACACACACTTTCAAAGTTTTTGGGAGGTCATTTTTGAACTAGTGGCTGATAACTAACTATCAAAATACTAGATGACACACTATTACCTGTTGCTCCTCTTTCACACTTAATAGAGGCTTGTACACTTTGTATGGACACAATACCTTACCACTTGCATACTTCCTTTCCTTCCCTTTAATATGACTATCCCCAAGTTTTCAATTATCCTCTGATAGCACTATTGTATATATTGTAGATAGTTATTATTATCTGAATGATACCTGCTGTTTTAATGTACTGCTGTAACCGCAATCATCTTTGTATTGTATGTCTTAAAGCAAAATCAATAAAAATGTATTTGAAAAAAAAAAAAGAATGAAAGGAGTGCATTCAGAGAAGTGTCTGCGTATTCAGATATGCGTATTAAGACTTTTAAAGAAAAGGTCATAAGATCGTTACCATGAGTACTTTGTAATATTTTGAATTGTGTATGGAGCACTTTCAGCATTAGTGGATGAAGGCAAATGCACAGAGGATCACAATCCCTAAACTTTGCTAAAAAACACTTTTTTTAAAAGTGCTTTTACAGTGAAGAAGCCCCCTACACCCCCAAATGTATATTTACCAACTCTAAGGTTGCACTTACTCAAAAAAAGAGAAATTCCCTCATAAAGTTGTGTTTGTGTGTGTGTGTGTGTGTCTGTGTGTGTGTGTGTGTGTGTGTGTGTGTGTGTGTGTGTGTGTGTGTGTGTGTGTGTGTGTGTGTGTGTGTGTGTGTGTGTGTGTGTGTGTGAGTGTGTGTGTGTCTGCATATTTGTGTGTGCATGTGTATGTGTGTGTGTGTGTGTGTGTGTGTGTGTGTGTGTGTGTGTGTGTGTGTGTGTGTGTGTGTGTGTGTGTGTGTGGTGTGTACATGGACATAATGTGTTGTTGATCAGTTTTTTAATGAATCTATATATTTTACTTTTGGCAGATGATAGAATTTTGAAAGCTTCCAAAAGAAGTGAGAGGCAATGGACATTCATAAAAGGGCATAAGAGTGAAATTTACAATGGCATAATGAGATTCATATGTAAAATGGCTGGTAAATTAATTGGAGTATTTAAGTCTGTATACACTTTTGGTGCTGTTACCTCAGTATGTTTGTGCACTGTGAGAAAGAGATCTAGATACATGCTGAGTTACTTGAAATATTTTTCAGGAGTGACAGTATTACCCCAGATGTTATGTACAAAAAATTTGTGTCACCAGTCATATTTCTGCTATGCCAAATAAACAGGTTTTAAATTATTAGCATTTAGTATCACTTTGTAGTGAAGAAACTACCCACATGGGCTATGAAATTGTTTCTGCAGGCTTTCTTGGATGTGAGTGGAAGAATGTCCTTCTTTGAAAAAAAAGTTGGAGGTCATCTGCATAGAGCACATTTTAGAGAAGTAAAGTGACTTGGGTGAATGCTGGCGAAGAGACAAAAGAGAATTGGAGAAAACATAGAGCCTTGCTGGACCTCAGAACAAAGAGGAGTGAGAAAAAGACGTGTGGAGACAAGTAGGACAGAGATAAGGCGGCTGAACAAATAGTTTCAGAATCAGTTGATTATGTTAGAAGAAAAGTCGTGGATCAGAAGTTTAAAGATAAGAAGAAAATGATATATAATATACTAATGAGTAGGCCTTTGTCCATGTTATTATTGATTTTGGCCATTTGTCATAGACAGTGTTGTGTTAGTGTTAAATGAAAACCTGAAGCCAAGCTGACACTTACTTAGTATATGGAAGATAATGAAATTGTTGTATATTTGTTTACATTTTTTTCAAACATTTTGGCTGGGGGGATGATGATAGGTCTATAGTGTTCTGATGTTGTAGGGTCTGACAAACTAGCTGTGGTTTAATGGTAGCTATCTTCTAAACAGAAGGTTTGTTCTATATTGTATGGAAAGGTTAATGATAAAAGAGAGATCAGTGGATATGTGTAGCAGCCACTTAATGAATTTGGTGTGGAGCATGTTGGCGAAAACATAGGCCTTGGTGAAGGTAGTGAAAAACAAGATGAGAACAGTACCAGAAGAATGTATGAGTTATGGAGATTATTCCTAGGAGATGTGAGGAGGAGTGAGAAGGATGAGGGAGGAAAGATTCTATTTATGGTTGATTAGAAGAAGCATGGGAATTAGAGGTAAATTAGTTATTTAGGATTTCAGTATCAACACTGGAAGGAGAGGGAGAATAAATATTTTTATTTTCACTGAGGATGTTTTTAATTTATGAACAGAACTGTTTTGTGCTTTGTAGTAGTTACTGTTGATATGTTCTGATTTGATTTTTATTAACACATTTATTCAATGCCCTGTTATTTGGGGGCTTGATACTATACGAAGGAGCAGGCATTGCTTTTGGCTTTCTATATTTACCACAGTATATCCCTCTTTCTCATTAGTTGTTTGGTATCGTTGGTAAGCCATGGGCATCAGTTACCATGCAATCACTCTGCAGTAAAATGGTATAATGAATCCTGTATTGTATTTTAGTTGTTGCTGAGAAAGTTATTTAGGGTAGTAGTGATGTTAATATACAGGAACGTGGTCCCAGCAGACACAAAAGACAATTAACCAATTAACCAATTGCAGCGTGATCCTATTTAAAACCAAATACATAAAGAATATTTAAAGAGTGAAAAGACCTGCATAACTGGGTGTCAAGTATATACAATAGAGCAAACAAATAAAAAAAATGAATCCATAAATATGGTAAAAATCCTTAAAAAATAATTATAAATTAAAACTTTTTAGCTTTCAATTTTAAAACACTAGAAATAGAAATATAATTATTTAAACTCATTTTTTCACCAGCATTCAACCTAAGTTGCTAAATCATCTTCTTATATTCAAGGAAACTATCATAATCCCAACCATTTTCATTCACAATCATCTTACAGATGATGAAAAATAAAATTGTGTGGTACCCATCACAATCAACAGTGTGCCTATATAAGGCATTAGATGCCTCCTCATGTTTTATGTCATATAGATGCTCATAAACTCTGTCCTTCAATCTTCTTGATGTTTTCCCACATAAAAGGAGGTACACGTCAAACATGTTTTCAAATAATCAGTGTTCTTATAATTGCAACTGCAACACATATGCAGGTCTTTTATCTCATTATAATCTTTATGCAGTTGGTTTTAAATGAGAACATGCTGCAGTTGGTTAATTGGTTAACTTTTTTTTTTTAGCATAGGGTATTTAAATGCAGCATTGTGTGGGATTTTAGACTCTGATGAAGCCTGTGTGTGTATTGTTTGTTTTACTAAAATAGTCATGTCTCGGCTGTAGCTGTTTTTTTTTTTTTTTTTAATTTTCTAGCTTAGATGTTGAAATGTTGTTGCTAATAGAGGCAATAGTTTATAATACATGGGAGCTGATGATTTTGTGTAACTTTTCTTTTATTTGAGAAACAAGCTTGCATATGATAGTTTCATTGTTATAATTAAAGAAGAGAAAGCGGTTAAGCAGATACCAAAGTTTTTGAAAAGAATAAACCTGCTCATCTCTGAGTTCAAGATGCTCAGAAACACATAAATGAAGTTTGGCTGTTTGATAATTATGCTATCAAACAGTTAATAATATTCAAGATTTAGAGTTTGACTAATACCATAACATGATTTATGCATTCAGCTTAGGCTGCTTTAGTACACCAGCTTGCCCCTTGATTTCTACTTGTTAGCTTTTCTCCCTATATTTTCCCTGTAATTAGACTTTGATTCACTATTGGCGTATTGAAGATGTATGTGGTTTTGCATGTTCAACAGTAGTGAGAGCTCATGTTTTTTATATGTATGCATGTGTGTATGTCTTTGTGTCTGTGTATCACATATATGTGCATAGTTCCAGATCACAGGTAACAATCAAACTCAATGAATAACAGCAGGATCGAATGGATGTTCTTAGCCTCCCTGACCTTTAAAACACAATATATACACCTTAGAGCGTTATACAAAAGGTGGTCCAGAGACACAAAGTTATCTACCTCTGACATTAACAGATAAGTCTAAGCAATGGAGAGAGATAAACAAATTGGCTGACAGTGATAAGCATATGACCTCTTCCTTAAAAATCATATACTGAGGTGAAATTTCCATGCTCTGAATAGCATATTCATGAATGTATGAGGGAATAGCAAAGTCTTAAACTCAGTCTGTCTATAGTGTACTTTCCAACAATTAGGTCTATTTCTGACATGGTTTCCTCACCACTCCTGTTTTGCTCCTACCTAGGAGTAGCTTCACCAGTGCACATATGGATCTTCATAGTGGTACCATTTTGTAGACTATTTCAGAGAATATGGCATGGTTGGTCTTAAGTTACATCTCAAGACCATGGCCACAGTATGTTTTGACTAGCTCTCTCTGATCTCAACTATCAACATTCAGCTTTATTTATTTATTTATTTATTTATTTATTTATTTATTTATTTATTCATTTTTTACATTTGGAAACAATAAGCAAATAATGTATTCGAATGAATCTAAATGATAGCTTTTTTCCATACAATATATCACCAAACATCAGACAAAGCATGCATTTTTATGTGGCTCATCTCCCCTTCCTCCCCTCCTGAAGAGATTCTTCATGAGATATTTATTTTCTCTTCCTATATCCCTGTGGTCATTGTTATTATCAAACACCAGGTGAAATATTTATTCACATTGAAATTCTATTAAAACATCATTAGTTTCTTTTTCTATATACTGTAAACATTACAAACAGCTTTTATCCAACATTTTCTGTATTTTTATATTGCTACCACTGACAGACTATCCTCCTTATATAACTTGTGATTCATATAGAAATATATTAAATACTGTTTACTAATTGCAATTTTCTTTCACTATAAATTCTGCACCGTATTAGC